>NC_136737.1:32864133-32964133 GCF_936440315.1 Barbus barbus
TGCTGTTTGATAGCAATCTTTCATTTAAAAGCCATGTTTCTAGCATCTGTAAAACTGTGTTTTTCCATCTCAAAAACATATCTAAATTGCGACCTATGCTTTCAACGTCAAGTGCAGAAATACTAATTCATGCGTTTATGTCCTCAAGGTTAGACTATTGTAATGCTTTATTGGGTGGTTGTTCTGCAGGCTTGATCAACAAACTCCAGCTGGTCCAAAATGCAGCAGCTAGAGTCCTTACTAGAACCAGAAAGTACGACCACATTAGCCCGGTTCTGTCAACACTGCATTGGCTCCCTATCAAACATCGTATAGATTTTAAGATCTTGTTAATTACTTATAAAGCCCTGAATGGCTTAGCTCCTCAGTACTTGAGCAAGCTCTTATCACATTATAGTCCTCCACGTCTGCCGTGATCTCAAAACTCTGGCCGTTTGATAATACCTAGAATATCAAAATCGACTGCGGGCGGCAGATCTTTTTCCTATTTAGCGCCCAAACTCTGGAACAATCTACCTAACACTGTTCAGGAGGCAGACACACTCTGTCAATTTAAATCTAGATTAAAGACACATTTCTTTAACCTGGTTTACACATAACACACTAATACACTTCTATTATTCAAATCCATTAAAGGATTGTTAGGCTGCATTAATTAGATCAACTGGAACCGGGGACACTCCCCATAACACATGATGTACTCGTTACATCATAAGAAGAATGGCATCTACGCTAATATTTGTTTTTTTCTTTCTTATTCTGTTTCTCAGTCCGTGTCCAGATCAGATTGTGGATCGGCGCCGGGAGATGATGTATGTGGCCCTGATCGTCGGCGGAGGCCGGACACCTGGATGAGCCCTGGGGACATATCCCCAGTGAAGACCTCAACTTAAAATACAATAAAACAAAATAACTAAAAAATATAATAAAATACCTAACTGCATAATACTATTATTGTTAGAAATTGCAACAATATAAAAATAGAAATACAATACATTTATACATTTAAAGTTTTAATTAAAACAATAAGAAAACAATAAATAAACAATAATATCCTGGCCAGAGGAGAACTGGCCCCCGACTGAGCCTGGTTTCTCCCAAGTTTTTTTCTCCATTCTGTCACAGAAGGAGTTTTGGTTCCTTGCCGCTGTCGCCTCTGGCTTGCTCAGTTGGGGACACTTAATTACTAGCGATTATCATCAATTTGATTTAGCAGATACTATTTAAACTAAACTGAGCTAGACAATGACATCACTGAATTCAATAATGAAATGACTTTAACTGAATTTAATGTTTAATCTTATTATTATACATTACTGACACTCTTTCCTCCAATTTGATACTGTTAAGTGCTTTGACACAATCTGTATTGTTAAAAGTGCTATATAAATAAAGGTGACTTGACTTGACTTGACTCTCTCTGTGCGAGAGCAGCGTATATCCGAGCGTATATTTCAGTTGTGGGACTGAACAAAACCAAGAGAAGAAACAGCCTAGCATTGGATGGCACCCTGTCATCAATAATGACCATAAAGATGGCCAATCTGGAGCCCTGCTTCAAATGGGAGCCCCCCTCAGATATCATCAAGGCCTCCAAGAAGGCCACAGGCCAGTATAACCATGCCCACAGATCATAGACAAGGACTTCACCCAGTTTCTGATCTGCATCTGATACTGATTATGCCTCATTTTTAGTTATTTTTGTAATGCATTCATCTGTTTTATTGCTTGAAAAGTTGTACTGTTTAAGCACTTTGTTGCACTTTCTTTGTTTCTGATGGACCATGTGGTGGGAGGCTTTGAATGAAGAATAATGTCCCTCCCTAACTAATCTTGTGTCGTTTTTGGCTGAACATTAATCATCAAGTGCTCTTAAGAATACAATTATTCACAACATAGGCTAGGTTTCAGTTAAGAATTAGTTTAATACCATTCTAATCAAAATATCAATCAACCTACCTAGGTCAAATCTTAAACACTGCTCTATGAATAAGGCTTTATTGTGGTACATAGGCAGTCATTTAGGCACAACAATAGTTTTCTGGTTGAATGTTCAGCTCAAGTCTAGAAGGCCCTACAAGCCATTATGCCAAACATGAATCAGAATAAGTTCAGGTATTGCACATCTTTAGCAGTCCACCCAAAAATCCACTAGAATGCAGGAAATCACATCTACTTAATCCAAAATTTCCTGGGGGTGGGCCTTCAGCTATGTCTGCTTCACAGAATGTAACCAATATTGTCAATCTCCAGTAGGCTGCCCCATCAACGGCTTTGGGCCTCCCCACAAACCACCAGAATGCAGGGTACAACAACAAATTAATTCCAATTCTCTGATATCTGAGCCACCAACTTGTGTGGCTGCATGCGCGGCATAATTTTGATCACCCCTGACAATATCTCACTCCAAGGTTTTTTGAAAAGTTGGCAGGTATGTGTGTGTGTGTGTGTGTGTGTGTGTGTGTGTGTGTATATATATATATATATATATATATATATATATATATATATATATATATATATATATATATATATATATATATATATATATATATATATATATATATATATATATATATATATATATATATATATATATATATATATATATATATATATATATATATATATATATACACATTAAGGGAAGTCGTGGCCTAATGATTAGAGAGTCGGACTCGTAATCCAAAGGTTGTGGGTTCGAGTCTCGGGCCGGCAGGGTTTGTAGGTGGGGGGAGTGAATGTCCAGCGCTCTCTCCACCCTCAATACCACGACTGAGGTGCCCTTGAGCAAGACACCGAACCCCCAACTGCTCCCCGGGCGCCGCAGCATAAATGCTGCCCACTGCTCCGGGTGTGTGTTCACTGTGTGTGTGTGTGTTCACTGCTGTGTGTGTGTGTGTGTGTTCACGGTGTGTGTGTTCACTGCTGTGTGTGTGCACGTTGGATGGGTTAAATGCAGAGCACGAATTCCGAGTATGGGTCACCATACTTGGCTGAATGTCACTTCACTATATTATTCATTATTATTAATATTATTATATCTTCATTTTAAATGTTTACATTTGGAAAAGCTTTGCTTCCTGCATAAACAAGTGAAGTGAAGTTTACTGTTAAGGGCACTGATGTCAGACTCATTTTGTATAATAAAGTTTATTGTTAAATTGCTAAATACTCTGTCTCCATTTCATATCTTTGTCACGTCATGATAAGTGTTTGATCACCACATTTGCGTGATCATTGCAAAAAATGTGTTTATGCATTCTGTTTATGCAGACTATATACTGTATTCTATATGCAGTAACAGTCAAACGTCTGGACACACAAATGGTGTCACGAATCTGGTCTGTGGTGTAATGCCTGATCAGGATACCACACCCACTTATTTTCAACACATTCCTGATGCAAGGATGGATCAGAGCTCGCATTATAGCGGAGCCCCTCGCTCCGGGCTCCCCTTGTTCTCCTGGGACCATAGGGCCAGGATCTAACGAAGAGAATTTCCTTGGCTGACTTTGAAAAAAACCAGAACTCATACTCCCGGATCTTACTTTACATCGGCGCCAGAGAAAGTCCTAAAACTGCCGTAATTCAAAAAAATAATCAGATAAAGAAGACGTTTATGGCCTTGCGCGTCTCCCAGAGGAGGAGGAAAAACGCGCGCCTTTTCTCTCTGTGCGCTCTCTAAGATGGACAAAGAGAGCCACACCCTGAAGGACTAAATATGTTTAAAAGGGAACAAAGGTTACACTAATTTTCTGTGGCTGAAATTCTACTTGAAAACAAAAACAATATACACCATACATTTATAGACATATATATATTAAAGGACGTTTTTGTTGGTGACATTTATAAGCTGGTTGTGTGAATTTACGTAATCTTTTCCATGTAATCTTTTTTTTTTATATTCCTGATCACTAGTTGTTCATTTTTACATGATTGATATGTTTATTGGGAATTTAGGATCATTTAATCAATGCCTTAACTACGAAATTGAATATAAAGGATATTTGTATTTTGATGCATGTTAAACGGCTACTGTTTGGTTTCCTTAGAAAGCTAACCGTATGAAGAATATTATGGTTGAATGAGAATGATCCGTTTTATCAACGCATGATTACAATAACGGATAGAAACTTGCTTTCAATAAGTTGTTCATGTGACGAGTGACTGAACCAGATAATGTATGCAAAACACACAACTGTACAGGGCGGGGCTCCGCCCACAGAAACACTTGCGATTGGATCAAACGCCCCACAGAAACACTTGCGATTGGCCCAAGCGCCCGAAGGCAGATCCCAAATCGGCTCGCTTAAAACCAGATGCACAACCGAGAAGTTGTGTTGGAGTTGAAAACCAAAGGAGGCTCAACCACGCCTCGCGAGTCTCTCGTTCTGCTCACGCTGCAAAGCGCTTCTCGCCTCTTAACACCACGGCTGAGTACTGCAAACAACCAAAGACTAACACCTGAATCGACTTCCTGAAAGCTTCATCACGTCAGAACGACAACGACCAACCACTGAAGAGTATTTTGGTCACACGACCGACGGAACAGCCAACCCGAACGCGGCCCGTTTCGACCAAAGCAAAGGACGGAATTCACCTGAGGAAAAGCCTGAATTTGAACCGAAGGAAAGACTGAGTTCGATCGGAAACAACAAAAGGCACAGTAAGACAATTCTCTTGAATCTGCTGCAACTGGTGATATTTATCTTTTAAGAGTAAAGATAGAGTTTTGCGTGTGATTTCCCCTCAGGCTGAAACGAGCAGTGAAACCTAAGGCTCTCTCTCTCTTCAGATACAAACAACTCGCGCCTATCTGTGTGTTTATGTCTGTTTTGTGTTGTCTAGTTAATGTTGTGTTAGAGTAGTGAATAAAACTTTGACTTTATTAAGAATCTCTTGTTTGTGCTATGTGATTTTACTTATTGTAATTATTTGCCTCAAAGATTGCGTTTACCTAAGCTCATAAACCTGAGAGCTATCTTAAACTAAGTTAACTAGTTGTTTATTTTGATTGTTGGCCACGAGTGAAATAAACAAAATAGTTAAGAGATAACTTGCTGAGATTAATGCTTGCTGGACAAGTCGTTAACAAAGCATAAGTTGGATGTTCTGATTAATAACAATTAATCATATGAAGATCGAATCTTAAGAGTGATTCCCTAAAAGCTAAAATAAATAATAATAATAAATATATGTAGGATTATTAACAATGTCACTACAGTGGCCTTCTGCCCGATCGCCACCAGAGGTCGCTCTTCCATCACATTGACTTTCGCTTGACACAGGCTGTCACATATGACTCTGGACTGCAATTCCCATCATCCACTGCACTGACGTCACACACACAGCTGTTCGCACTGATCATGCTTACACCTGAGAACTATCTCACAATCACCATCACCCAATCACACACTTTATAAGCCTGGAACTTCCTCTCGGATAATGCAGAGTATTGTTTAGCTATTGCTACCTTAAAAAGCGTTCTCAGTTGACAGTTTACCTTGTTAGATTTCCCGTGTTTGATTCCTGCCCGTGTTTCTGGATTTACCCCTTTTGCCTAAGCCCTTTGGACACTGTTTGTACCCCGTTTGGATTACTGCTCGTATACCTGGATTATCGCTCTGCCTAGCCCTTGGTGGATGTTGTTTGCTGATCGTTGACCTACGCTTGCTCTACGGATTGCTCTGTGTCTTGCCCCTGCCATACCTGTTTGCTGTTTACTGACCCTGCCTGTATATGACCATGTTTTATAATAAAGCTTCGCAAATGGATCCGCACGCCTCACGTCTCGTCGTTCCCGTTACAAATGGGAAGTGTGTCCAAACCTTTGACTGGTATTGTACTATAATATACACATAAAGAATATCAGCCAATATATTGTTATCTAACTTGTTTTTTTTTACTCCCTAATTTCAGTATTGACCTTGCTTTAATCATTTGGATTTTTGAAGGCACATTCAGAAATACTTTCATATCAAAACACCCATTCCACGTTTTGACTGTTTGTTTGTTTATTCAATTAAATCATAACCTTATGAAGTTTAATCGTCAGTTTCGTCACATTAGGCCATATCATGATTCTTGTCAAGTTTTAAACCTCTTGAAATTATAATAAAGTCTTTTCTTGTACCGTTTAAGCCATTTAAGTCTTTTTATGTCCTTAAATTAAGTTGATGTGACAATAAACTGAGTATTTCTTACACGGAACAGAACAGTTGCAGCTTGCGCAAAACGAAAACAAAGTTACAGTAGCGTTGCACCAGCTTAAAATGCTACCACACACATTAGATTAACTGTGACAGAGGGACCAAACAGCAAAACTTTATTTCCACCAGAGAAATGCTTGTCGATAGTGTGGGACCAGTGTTGGGCAAGCTACTTGGAAAATGTAGTGAGCTAAGCTAATAGTTACTCTTCTTTAAATGAAGCTTTACTACACTAAAGCTACAGCCCTGGGAAATATAGCAAGCTAAGCTACAGCAACATAAGTAGTTTACTACATCCAAGCTATTTAAAAAAAAAAAAATTATATTGAACCAACATCATACCAAGTCAGTGCTCTCTCAGTGATCAATAAAACTGTCAGTCAAGCAGATAGACAGGCATAATAGTTCAGGTTAATTGCTTATTCAACAGCTGTTCCAAACCAATTTGGCAACATAATCAGTATCAAATACAGGGCCGGATTGACCTCAAATTGTGACATAGGCAAAATAATTTTTTGCTGTTGGCCGGAAACCTCCTATTAGTAGTTGGCATTGTGGCTTTATTGCAGTGTTAACTAACCTTTTTTCTGTGACTAAGACGAGACGTTGACGAGATAAAACTAATATCTGATGATAAAAACTATGACAAAATTTATGCGCGTCTTCGTTAACAAGACGAGACGGGACTAAAATGTTATTTGAGGACTACCGGACATTCAAAATACATCCTATAGGCTAAGTTAACTGTCTTGTCTTTCAAAATGTGCGTCCCTGTCATTGGATCGCAATCAGATGAAGGGCGTTTGTATATCTAGTCACAGTATGGCAGCCACAGTGGGCGGATACGCTACCAAAACACAAACTAGCGATCTGAAACAATGGCCTCAGCACCTGAATGGTTATAGGGATAGGGTGACCAGACAACCCGTTTTTCCCGGGAGTCACAATTCGTTGTTGATTAACTTATAGTTAGTGAAGGCGCGATAGGCGGAATCACTCTGATAGAAGTGCTCCACTTTCTTCAGTCTCACACAGCGCGCGATCAGTTCTCAGTGCTCAAATATACACACAGCAGTCCACATGTATATCGTGTAGAGTATCTCATGTAAATACAGTCGGTTATGGCTTAAGTGAACGTAAACAGGTGGGTGAAATCTGAATGTGTGTCAGTATTACATGCATCCGTCCTAAATGGACAGCATTCCTAATTAAACAGCCTACCTATCTGTGTCATTAATATTAACCAACAAAAGATGTTAAATAAATGTATACTTGTTATGTAAACCTACTGTCTCTGAACAATTAGTTCAATTTGTATCTCTACCAAAAAAATAAAATTTATTCCAGTTTTTCCCAAATTCAATCCTTGATTCAAATTTCTCATAAACGTAATTGATTTGGTAATGACTATTTTTGTTTGAATACTACATATAAAATAGCTACCAAAATAAATGTTGGTAACTGCAGTTTGACTAAAAGTAATGACTAAAAGTTGACAAAAATGCAATGACTTTTCGTCGACTAAAACTATGAAAGACTCAAATGACTAAAATGTGACCAAGACTACTAAGCATTTTCGTCTCAAGATAAAGACTAAGACTAAATAAAAAAAAAGCCTGCCAAAATTAACACTGCTTTATTGTATACAGATACATTTATATAAATGGTAACACTTCACAATAAGGTTCAGTAGTTAACATTAGTGTAGTTAACATGAAGTCTTCAGTCTGCTGCCATCAGGGAGGAGACTGCGGAGTCTCCAGGCGAGGACCAGCAGACTGAAGGACAGCTTCATACATCAGGCTGTCAGGAAGCTGAACTCCCTCCCGTCCCTGCCCCCCCTCCCCTCTTTTTACCCCATACAACACTGAACTCTGACACTATGAGACCCCCCCCCCCTCCGGCTCCCCACACCCCCAGGACCAGCCACCCCCACCTACTTAAAAACTGTGACCAGCACCTATCACTTGTGTAGCATTGGACTGATCACTACCTCATCCAGCATTGACTGCAAACTACCTCATCGGATAGTCTCATAAAAAGACTGTTCTCCTGTCAATTTAACAGACTGACAAGCTCTTTTTGCACTACACACATATCTGCATAGTTTTTGTTTTATTTAACTGGTTTGCACTCCATCTACTCTGCCATGTGCCTTATGTCACTTTATCTATCTTTTTTATTTTTCTACAATGCTCTCAGACTGATAAGCTCTTTTTGCACTACAAATATATCTGCACAGTTCTGTTTTTATTTAACTGGTTTGCACTATCTGCCATGCGCCTTATGCCACTTTATCCATTTCTTTATTTTTTTTCTACATTGTCCTTACTTGTATAGCTATAGAGTTGTATGTACATATGTTAAACCGTATTATCTGTATTTGAACGTGTTTAATGTTAACTGTTTACACCAAGGGTCTGAGGGTAACGCAATTTCAATTCTCTGTATGTATGTGCTGTACATGTGGAAGAATTGACAATAAAGCAGACTTGACTTGACTTGAACTAAGACTGAACAATACTTCTGCAGCATTTATCTTAATGTTAATTTCAACATTTAGATAACAGATTAATAAACACTGTAATAAATGTATTTTAATGTAATACTGTAATGAATGTATTTTATACATTGTATGCTCATGTTAGATAATACATTAGCTAAAATTAATGAAACCGTATTGAATAGTGTTACCATATAGATGTTTAGACCTACAGATAGGCTACGTTTATTTGCATTTTTTTCCTGACTCGTGTCCTGTTTTCCCCAGTTTTCTGTCATTATGTAGGCGTTCAGTTTTTTTCTGTTATTTGGCCAAAGTATCATATTATGAAAGATTCAGAGCTTCGCACAAGCTATTTGGCTGTGACTTGACAACAAATGCTAGACTAAGAAACTCTTCTCCGCTCATCAAATACAAAAAAAAAAAAAAGTATTAGCCTTTATAAATAGTGTTTTTTGAGTAAAGAAACCACTGTACTTATTCAATCAACAGTTCTTTATTTACCTTTAGACTGCAAACAAGCTGAGATGCTCCAAACTGCGTGCCGCACTTCATTGACGAGAGAGGCGGGAGGAATAATGAGGTTTGACAGACAGTTGGAGGAGCCAATGGCGTTACGAGCTTTAGTGTCTGTTTAGTGTCACTTACTGATCTAGTATCAGTGATCTGTAGCTGTTATATTTCCGATTTGAGCTCGAGTTTCAGAATGCTTTCTTTGGAAAATGTAACGTTAGCTTTTGTTGACGCTACCGCGCTACTTGATCAAAAAAAGAGCTTAGCTCCTGAAAAGCTATTTGATTCAGAAAGCAGCAACGCTACCACCACGCTACTGAGAAATGTAGTTAAATTAGTAGCGTCACTACTTGTAGCGACGCTACTGCCCATCACTGTGTGGGACCATTTTGGGAATACCAAGAATGACCAGGGTGTCATTTAAATATTGTCGTAAAAAATGCTGCTAAAAAGTGAATACATAAGGTAGGGCTGCACGATTATGACAAAAATCATAATTGTTGATTATTCCCTTGAGATTGGAATTGCGATTATTAATAACAATTATTTTGAACAGATTTATGCCATTGTATGAAGCTGCATGCCATATTTTTATATAAAACATATATTTAAAAAAAAGGCTGAAAACACTCTTCCTGAACTTTTATGGCTTTTCTATAGCATTGAGCCTCAAATGTCAACTATACATTGGTTTGGTTTCTTCTTTAAACAAAAAAAGGTAAAATTATGCATGGTATAATAATGTTATACTAAAACTAAAAGAAAAAAGAAAAGAAAAAATGGTTTACTATATATACATTTCATTTACAATTAAACAGACAAAATTTCAAATTACAGTAACATTTTACAGTACAATTTATATTATCAGGGCTCCAGACTAACATTGGACAGCAGTGGCAGCAGCACCTGATTTGGTAGCACTGAACATGTGATATTACAAGTTTTGTCTCTTTGAAATGCACAGGAGCTGGAGTTCAGAGTAGCAGGAGCTTGAGTTGGGATGCAGATGTACATTTGACAGTACCATTGTGAAAACTGTAACAGCCTCATCTTTTATACATAACCAAACGTACAGCACCTCATTACCATGGTAAAAAAGTAGCCTAACTAAATGGTTTCTATGGTGTTTCCATTGAAAAACAGTAGCCTAAAGACACTCAGTCAATTACAAATCCACATCAAATGACAGAATAATTAACAAAATGTAATTATGTTCCATTACTCCTTTAACATATTTACCCAGGCCTTGGGTTAAACCCAAATTTGGTTGTTTTTAACCCAGTTTTTTTTTGGAGTGTATTTAGTATATTAATAATAAAATAATATTCAATATGAATATCCTACTTTTCTGCCACTGTACCATTGTTACCGTTAGTGTTACTACAGTAAAACTATGGTAAATGTGGGTGATTTGTGGACTGAAACGTCTTCTGGATCGTTGTTGTACTGTTTCTGCATCAGTGTTGATGAGAATAACAGCTCTGATTTATTTGGCTTTAAACTAGTTTAAATGAAAGAGAGGTGATTTGTACTGGAGAACTCTGCGCTGAACTTGAGTGCTTCTTACTGGATTTCACAGCGTTGTTTAGCGCGTGATCGCAACTGGTCACTGTAATAAACGCATAGCTCGCGCTTGAGGCGAGCGGATAAAAGGTCAGTGTGGCACGCAGTTCAAATGAGTACCACTATTTTGTTCCGCTTTTGACACGTTTGGCTTTCAACATATCTATCATGCACAACAGAGAGACAATGACTATCAGTTAGACAAAATGTATTTTATCCAGTGTGTTTGAGTTTGTTAAACCCCGCGCTGCAAACACCTCTTAAGCACACAGAGTAATGCAAGTGGGCATTTTTAATTGTTTTTGGGTTTTTTTGTAATCGCGGCTTTGAACGATTACGTAATCGTGGCATCCATAATCGTAATCGCGATTAGAAATTCAATTAATTGTGCAGTCCTAACATAAGGGATAATGCACGGCTAGCTGTACATTGAACAATTTTAATGCACGACGTGAAGGCAAGAACCCCCTGATGCAAAGCTACAGCCCATTAGCTCAGCATTCTGCCCACTTCAGACCAGAAAGAGATGAAATAGTGAGGTAAGATCACATTTATTTGAATTAATTAATTATAACATTTAGCTACTTGAATTAATTATTCAATCTAGAGAGAGAGGTAACGGTTGCCTGTGTGAATTAGCCTACCCGTGTCTGTGCGTCTCTCCAGTAGGCTATTTAATCTATTTTATTAACACTTGTGCGTCAATAAAAAAAAACTTACACTTAGGTCCATAGTGGACAAAAATGTCAGTGTCAAAAGAAGGGTCATAAAAATTGAAAGCTTGGGTGCAGAGACTTCAGTGTGGTCTCATTTTAAAGAAGACCCATGGCAGATTATTGATGAAGTAAAAGAAGTTTAAAAAGTGAAACAAAAAAAAAGTTATACAGGTTTAAGTTTATGAAAATGATTTATGAACAATATTTTATATTTAATTTTATGAATATTTTATATATGAATCATGTTGAACTCTAAACCTGCTAGGAAATCAAAGCCATACATCTAACGAAGTTGTGTTCCAAATTTGAGGTTGATATCTCAAAAAATGAGCTCTCAGTAAGATTTTGTTTGGACGCAGTACCAAATTTTCCCCATTAGATGCCAGCAAAACTCCGCTGGTGCACACGGTGCTTGGATTTGTGATTTGCAGTAGAGTTTCTCTCTCAATTTTTATAAGAACACACACGTACACACACTCAATTTTTTTTTATGACTGTCACATACAAACCACACTGACATCTATACCAACACACCTACACAATTATAGCTGCACTATTTATCCAACTGTCTCTATAATACGCAGAAGCAGAAAACAGGAATAAAGCGAGTATTTGCGTTATAGACCCTTTATAGACCAAACCTGAAAAAATGGCATGATCTGGTAAAAAATAGTAAAAAATTAATTTTGAAGTCTTGCCAATAGAATGAAAGCCTATTAACAAAAATTGCATCATTTTACATTTACATTTATTCATTTAGCTGACGCTTTTATCCAAAGCGACTTACAATTGCTATATATGTCAGAGGTCGCACGCCTCTGGAGCAACTAGGGGTTAAGTGTCTTGCTCAGGGACACATTGGTGTCTCACAGTGGATTCGAACCCGGGTCTCTCACACCAAAGGTATGTGTCTTATCCACTGCGCCATCACCACCATTTTACAGTTATACTGCACTGCGATTAATAATAGTAGTTTTAATGGGTTTCAATGGGGACATTTTTGTCCAAAAGGTGCTGAGTGTAACAATTTTGTGTACCTAGTGTAAAATAAGATTTATTAAAGGAAATGAGCCTAAATTTATGCAGTTAGCATTAACACAGGCAAAATGTTAAATGTTTAACTAAACTAAAATGGACAAAAATGTCCATAAGGGTGTACAAGGGTTAATAAAACTTAACGTTCTCAAGAAGTTTGTGTCCTCCTGAATGTTTGTACATGATCTCCTATCTCACAAACCAAAATAATAGACAATTTTCTCAGGCCACATGTAAAATCATATGAATTATTATAAAGATTATTCAAATGAGTACATATGAATGATGATTACAATAATATTTCAGTTTATTTCCATCATTAGTAACAGTTTCCCCTGTGGGATAAATAAAGTTAATATTAGTTGTATATTAATAATACTTCATTAACTATGTTATTTACTATCCCTCTTTTAATATTATTCTTAAAGTGACTTACCAGGGTATTTTCCTTTTACCTTTGCAATGGAATAATTTTCATCTTTGACAAATTCAAACATTTATGGTATAAGTTTTTTAAAAATTCTATTTAAAACAATATAATAAGTAGAATAAGACAAATAAGGTACCAATCATATATAATTAGTATTAATAAAAAAATATTTGTACTCCAGAGGTGGCACAGAAGAACACAAAAGTGGCTTGTAGGTAAATTTTCAGACGTTTAATGAGGCTCAGAGGTGGCATGAGTGCAATTAAATTCATAGATTCACATGGAGATTAATATTTTAAATATAACATTTTGAATACAGAAATATTACATGCATTAAATAACTAAAACGATATGCTAAAAATAAAACCACCAGCAGGTGGCGGTAAGTCACTGATTTTATCACTGAATCATTCATTCAATTGATTCGTTCGAAGGGCTGATTCATTCCGGAATGAAGCAAGTGACTGTGTTTATGAATGGGTAATCATGAATCACTGACTCACTAGATTAGTTTAAACACAGTTCATTCATGAATGAAACACCGCTCTGTTTGCTTTTAGAGATGTGCAGCGGCTCAGCTATTACTTTATTTGGAACTATTTTCGTTGATGAAATGAAGTAAAATCATGCAGTACTTGTTTATTGATATGTTGTATTAAATCAATATTACATTTGCAAACTCCCTCAATAATTATCAAAAGCTGTCACTCTCCTTACCGCAGTCTGTGGGCGCACAGAAAATGAGAGGCACGAGTGAATTATTCTTAATATCCGCAATCAAGTTCTGCTCTGTGTTCTCTGCTTATAAAGCCTTGTTTATACTTGCGCCTGGATCTGCTTCGCGAGCCTCCGCTGACTGCGTGCTCCCCAGGTGCTCCCCAAGCGGACGAAGCGTTTATACTTGCTGCGTTCTCCGTTGAGATACTCTTTGAAACGACAGGGGGCGCACAAACGAAATTGTCCTTTAAATCCGCAGGAAGTAGAAGAGAAGTAGGAATTTTACCGGAATTACGTCAGATCATTCAAGATGGCGTTACAGTGCTACAGGCACATATGTGAATAATTATTTTAAAACTATTACAAAAAATACAAAGAAAATGTAAGTACACAAAAATAAGAAGAATGTAAAAATTACAAAGAAAATATAAGTCCACAAAAATAAGAAGAATGGGTCAACAAAGTGCAAACAATTAAATTATATGAAAGTTTTGAAAAATGCTAATGGCACTTTTTAAACGTGAGGTATTTTGGAACAGTCTGTTACAACTATACAAACAACATTACATATTGATGTTGTTGTAACATGCTTTTATAATTATTTAGATTCATGAATTAACATTGTTAAACGTGTCACTTCAAGCAGTCTTGGTTTGCTTCTTGTCCAGAACCTCAAAAAGAACTTGACTGAAAAACACTTTCTTCCTTCCCCTCGGTGGTTGCAATTTCACGCCAAGAGTTATTTGCCTATCATATTTGTCCTTATGATCACACATAGACGGATCATAAAGATGTCTGTACAGACGTACCTGTTCAGCCAAAATCTCTTCAAAGCTGTTCATGTTGACTGCGGCACCGCGCGAACTGTTCGCTCGAGTCACAAAAAATGTTGTGCACACGGCCATGCGAAATGAGGTCGCAGTCACCCATAGCGAACTTCCGCTAAACCGCGATGACGTCATATTTGGCGCGCGCACCCAAGCAAACTTGCGGACGCATCGAGTATAAACCAGGCTTAATCCGATGCAAAAACGCAATGAAAGCAGTAATAATAACACAAACACATCGCCAATGTTTGTTCAGGAGAGTGGGCTCTTTAAATCTCCGCGCTGTCGTGACGACGCGTGTCACGTGACAATATCAACATGGCGGATGTAGTACGTCCAACTTTCATTCATACTATATAGAACGTACTTATAAACGGTTGTGAAGTACGTTCAAATGCAAATGTAGTAGCTACTGATGCAGTGTGCGATTTCAGACGCAGCCCAGGTCAATCATTCAGCTGTGTGTCCTCCTGAGATCTCTGAACACTTCAGCACTCTTATATAATATTCTCAGTCTTAATCACTACGCTACCAAAAAAAAAAGAAAAAAAAAAGAAAAACAAATTAAATGTATAGCCTAGGCCTAGCCTATGTTAAATGCCTGTGCAGAGAACGCGTTACATTCCAGTAATTTAATTAAAGAAAGAAAGCAAGAAAGAAACGATCACTGAATGGATTTAAAAAGCTGGATTGATAAAGTTTTTCTAGGTATGTCATGTCTTATTTTTAAATGTATTGATTATAACAAGGTTCA
This sequence comes from Barbus barbus, assembly GCF_936440315.1. Classification (NCBI taxonomy): domain Eukaryota; kingdom Metazoa; phylum Chordata; class Actinopteri; order Cypriniformes; family Cyprinidae; genus Barbus; species Barbus barbus. The sequence continues at coordinate 32,879,404 of NC_136737.1, forward strand.
TAAATGTTGTCTGTGGACTGCATATATCTGCAACATATCACGCGCACAAGATACAGGTAGGTTAATATAATATTTTCTTAATTCTGCGCTTTGTTAAATTCAAAACATTTTATTAATGCATTCGTAATATCCGTTTCTGAATATCCAAGGTTGCTATATGGTCACGCAGGTTCATGCATTAAACGCATGGCCACGACAAATAAATATCCTTCTCTCAACATAAGAAGTCGCGCTCCCCCGATCATGTCCCCTACCTGCCATCTTTTTGATCATTTTGTCATGAAAAGATTTTATATATTTTTTAAATAACACATTAGGCCCACATATAATTATCACAGAAACAAATCCACAGCTGAACCGCGGCAACAAGTGGTGTTTTCATAATCAGCGTAACCTATTTGAAGGAATCAGTTAAATGGACTGAATTCACTCATTAAGACAGTGACAACCCCCCACGTGAAACTGAAATCATAACCCCTGATATTTTGGCCATATTGCCTTATGAAAATAAGTGAAATTAATCTATTTTAAATAAATGTGAAAATAAATACATAAATGTGAAAAAAAGAGGAAATAAATAAATGTATAAAAAATAAATAAATGTGGAAAAAACCCGAAAAAATACATAAGGAAATAAAATTATAAATAATTATTTTTGCTCTTTTACTTTTCTTTGTATAGTTATATTTATTTATTTATTTTTGCTTTTTTACATTTCTTTGTACATTTCTTTCTTTCTTTCTTTTGCTATTTACGGCAGGATTGGCATTCCATAAAATATTAATTTGGCTGTTCAAAATAAATAAAGAAACCATGTAAGAGAGTGGTTATTATGTGCAAACAGTGAGAAACTCTATATTTTTGCAGTGTGTGCATGTCAAAAATAAATAAAAAATTCAGATTTGAAGCTTGTGACATAAACGTGCACACTGTGTACTGTGTACTTTTATAGCCTACACATATAAAACACACTGGTATTTGTTTCTGTCCAAACACTCGTTTGAGACTGCTGGGTTAGGAAGCTGACTTGATTTGACCCAATTTGGGTTGATATCAGTGCTGGGTTGGGAATGTGGAGGATGTGAACGAAAGCATGCAGCAAGTCACGCGAGTTCAAACACGAGCTTCTTTTGCTGCCATAACTGTGTGTGAGAGAGTGTGTGTGTGTGTGTGTTTTTATAAACCTACACTTTCGTAGTCCTGCTGTCATCATGATCTCTCCTCCATGATCCACACTATAAACACACAAACACACATTAATGTAGATCTGCATCGTTCAGTATGTCAGTGTTAGTGTTTGACATACTTGAGTATCTGCAGGTTATAGTTTGGATCCTGCAGTTTGTGTTTGAGCAGCTGGACTCCTGATTGTCCTGGGTGATTGTAGCTCAGATCCAGCTCTCTCAGGTGTGAGGGGTTTGAACTCAGAGCTGAAGACAAATAACCACAGCCTTCCTCTGACACCATACAGCCAGACAACCTACAGAGACACACAGTCAGATCATCTACAGACACACACAGACAGATCATCTATAGACACACATCAACATTGTGACCAGTTGACTGTAAATTATCTCTTATATGTTGTTAATACCTCAGTATCTGCAGCTGACAGTTTGTACTCTTCAGTCCATCAGAAATAAACTTTACACCAGAGTCCTGCAGGTCATTGTTACTCAGATCCAGCTCTCTCAGGACACAGTTTGAGGATTGAAGAGCTGAAGAGAAACTCTCACAACACTGAGCAGTGAGATTACAGACAGCAAACCTGAAAGAGAGCAGAACACACACATCAACAGTCAGATCATCTACAGACACACACACAGATCATCTACAGACACACACACAGATCATCTACAGACACACACACAGTCAGATCATCTACAGACACACACCCAGTCAGATCATCTACAGACACACAGTCAGATCATCTACAGACACACAGTCAGATCATCTACAGACACACAGTCAGATCATCTACAGACACACACAGTCAGATCATCTACAGACACACACAGTCAGATCATCTACAGACACACACAGTCAGATCATCTACAGACACACAGTCAGATCATCTACAGACACACAGTCAGATCATCTACAGACACACAGTCAGATCATCTAGACACACACAGACAGATCATCTACAGACACACACAGACAGATCATCTACAGACACACAGTCAGATCATCTACAGACACACAGTCAGATCATCTACAGACACACAGTCAGATCATCTACAGACACACAGTCAGATCATCTACAGACACACACAGTCAGATCATCTACAGACACACAGTCAGATCATCTACAGACACACAGTCAGATCATCTACAGACACACAGACAGATCATCTACAGACACACACAGACAGATCATCTACAGACACACACAGACAGATCATCTACAGACACACACAGACAGATCATCTACAGACACACAGTCAGATCATCTACAGACACACAGTCAGATCATCTACAGACACACACAGTCAGATCATCTACAGACACACAGTCAGATCATCTACAGACACACAGTCAGATCATCTACAGACACACACAGTCAGATCATCTACAGACACACACAGTCAGATCATCTACAGACACACACAGTCAGATCATCTACAGACACACACAGTCAGATCATCTACAGACACACACAGTCAGATCATCTACAGACACACAGTCAGATCATCTACAGACACACACAGTCAGATCATCTACAGACACACACAGTCAGATCATCTACAGACACACACAGTCATATCATCTACAGACACACAGTCAGATCATCTACAGACACACAGTCAGATCATCTACAGACACAGACAGATCATCTACAGACACACACAGACAGATCATCTACAGACACACACAGTCAGATCATCTACAGACACACACAGTCAGATCATCTACAGACACACAGTCAGATCATCTACAGACACACACAGTCAGATCATCTACAGACACACACAGTCAGATCATCTATAGACACACATCAACATTGTGACCAGTTGACTGTAAATGATCTCTTATATGTTGTTAATACCTCAGTATCTGCAGCTGACAGTTTGTACTCTTCAGTCCATCAGAAATAAACTTTACACCAGAGTCCTGCAGGTCATTATTACTCAGATCCAGCTCTCTCAGGACACAGTTTGAGGATTGTAGAGCTGAAGACAAACTCTCACAACACTGAGCAGTGAGATTACAGACAGCAAACCTGAAAGACAGCAGAACACACAGATCAACAGAGCTGAAGACACAATTTCATAATGCTGATCTGAGACATCACAGCCAGAAAATCTGGAAGAGATTAAATACATTTTAAGAATTAACACACAGACAGGTCATCTACAGACACACAGATTAAATAAAATTTAAGAATTAACAAAACAATGAAGACATGTACAGAGAGTTGCCAGTTTTCTGTCCTCAGGAACAGAGGATGACATGATCTGAACACTGAATCACAATAAAATGAGCTCCTGAGAGTGAGATAATCTGATCATTTTATTATTCAGATTGATTCATATTTTAGATCAGATAAGCTCCTGATCAGATGAGATTTCTTCAGCTAAAGAATATTTAACATTTAGCAAAATGTAGCAAAGCCTTCTGAGGGTACACAAATGATAAATTTTGAGAGATTCTCCAGACAGCTGTGCAGTTAATAAAACTGTGAAGTTTAAATCCTTACTGCTTTATTAACCTAATTCAATGTCACACCCATTCAAGATCAAATGAGATGTGTTGAATAAATGCTTGATATGTAGTTTAAGCTTCACAGTAAGAGACAGATTAATTCACTGAGTAATGCATGTGGAAATCAAATCCTTTAAAAAATTAGGTAAATGAAATGGAAGAGCCCTGAATGAGCGCATGTTGGGAAAAAACAAATCAGCTGTGACTCCAGTGGTTTAAACTGAATTTTATGAAGCTCTTTTTGAGAAAAAAATAAATAAATTACCACCATTTATAAAAATACAAATGTTTGATATTTACATTTAATAAGTCTGCTAATAATACAGCATGTATTTTAACATGGCACAAACACACTTTGCTATTCGCAGTGATGGATAAAGTACCTGAAAGCCACACTTAAGTAAAACTACAGATATCTTACCAGAAAATGACTTTGGTAGAAGTTGAAGTCACCATCTAGAATATTAGAATATTAGAGTAAAAGTTTTAAAGCATGTGACATTAATTGTACTTAAGTATTTTTTTTTTTTAACTTTTATATTAAACGTACTTAAGTATCGAAAGCAAAAGTACAGGTAAATCCAAAACGTTTCAATAACGCAGTGCTACTTCACGTCCATTGGTTCGTGCAGTGCTATAAAGACGAAACAATGGCTCGGCAGCAGTGCCTTTGGTGACGAAGCCCGCCAGAGCCCGCCAGAATAGGTGGTGCATCTGGCTATATAAGCGGTCGATTCGCCATAGGATCCTCAGATATCTTCTCCTTCAGCAACAACATCGCTCTTCGCTGATCTACGAGACTCGAAGCCTTCTCACCACTGACTAGCCTTTGCAGTGGATCAAGACCCTCTCGGCTCGGCTGAATTCCATGCTCTCAAGCCGCTTCAGTGCCTGCAGTAGCCGCGGTCTCACGGTCCCCTGCCGCCATCTGGCGAGTGCTATAAATAGCAAATTTTCAAAGAGCAAATTTCTCTGCATTGTTGCAAATGCCGCGCCGTTACTGTCACTCGTGCAGGGCTTCCCTGCACACCGCTGATGGTCACGGCCAGTGCACTTCCTGCTTGGGCAGCCGATTTTCATGTTTTCATGGCCTAATGGTTAGAGAGTCGGACTCGTAATGGAAAGGTTGCAAGTTCGAGTCTCGGGTCCGGCAGGGGTTGTAGGTGGGGGGAGTGAATGTACAGTGCTCTCTTCACCCACAATACCATGACTAAGGTACCCTTGAGCAAGGCACCGAACCCCCAACTGCTCCTCGAGCGCCGCAGCATAAAAAAAAAAATAGCTGCCCACTGCTCCGGGTGTGTGTTCACGGTGTGTGTGTTTTTGTTCACTGCTGTGTGTGTGCACTCTGGATGGGTTAAATACAGAGCACAAATTCCGAGTATGGGTCACCATACATGGCCGTATGTCACGTCACTTTCACTTCAAGCTGAAGCTGCACTCACTGGGACGGAATGTCCTCATTGTGAGGATATGAGTCTAGCCTCTCTGTGCTCGCGGACAGCTTTCTTGCTCGATTTGTGACCCCACCCTCCTTCTGTCTATTGAGCCCAGCGAGCCCAAGCCGGGCACAGAATGCCGAACTGCTCCGAATCCAGTCCAAGGCTGTGGATGAGCTGGGTTTGGAGTGGTCTCCGCCAGAGGAGCCCACTCGCAGCCACCTGGATGAATGGTTCCTGCCGGGGCGCCATCAGGCCCCTCGTCAGCGAGCCTCACCCTTCTTTCCGGAAGTCCACAAAGAACTCACCAGGTCGTGGTGCGCCCCCCTACTCGGCCAGCCTGCGTGCTTCCTCTTCATCCGCCCTCACCTCCGTACATGGCGCTGAAAAAAAGGGTACAAGAAGATAACCCTAACCCTCCTCTCGATGAGTAAGTGGCCACGCATCTTTGTTTGCCCACAACCATCGGTTGGACGGTGAAGGCTGCCCACCCGTCCAAGCCCTGCAAAATAACTTCAGCTCTCGCTGGACGTGCCTACACCTCAGCTGGACAAGCAGCATTGGCGCAGGAGGAAGGTGGTCTCGACATATGCATCCAACACGGGTTGGGGGAGCTCTGGGGGAGCTGCGAGGGCCGACCGGTTTTTGGCCTGTGGTAGAAAGAGGAAGGAAGTCTCCACATCAACTGCCTGGAAATGCTGGCAGTGTGTTGAGCCCTTCATACCTTCTTACCAGACCTAAGGGGGCACCACGTTCTGGTCCGTTCGGACGGCATGACCGTGGTAGCCTACATAAATCACCAAGGAGGGCTCTCCTCGAGGCGCCTCTTCATTCTAGTAGAGCGCCTCTTGGAATGGTCTCAGCACAACCTGTGTTTGCTGAGAGCAACACATGTGCCAGGCAGACTGATCCAGGGTGCAGACATGTTGTCACAGAGGAACGTCCCCTCAGAGGAGTGGACGCTCCATCCGCAGGTGGTTCAGGAGATCTGGGAGATATTTGGCAAGGCAGAGGTCGACCTCAAAAGACAACTCTCATTGCCTGACTTATTATTAAAAGGACATGGATGCATTGGTCCACGACTGGCCCAACCTCCTCCTTTACGCTTTTCCCCAGATTGCTCTGATCCCGCAGGTCATCAGTCGAACCAGGGAACAGAAACACAATGTTTTCTTAGTGGCCTCACTCTGGAAGAACCATCAATGGTTCTCAGAGATGTCTCAGCTGCTCACCGCAGCCACCTGGCTCATTCCCCTGAGACGGGACCTCCTATCTCAGGCGAACAGAACAATGTGGCATCCCGGGCCCAAGCTGTGGCCCATCTTTGGCCTCTCGATGGGAGCTCATGGACCTCCCCGAGAGCATTCAAAACATAATCTCTCAGGCTAGAGCCCCCTCTACGAGACATCTCTACACCCTCAAATGGTCTGTCTTCTCCGCCTAGTGCTCAACCCGTGGTACAGACCCATTTTCCTGTGACATATCGTTGATATTGTCCTTCCTACAAGAGCTGCTGGACAAGGGACGCTCCCCTTCAATGCTCAAGGTCTATGTAGCAGCTATAGCAAACAGCTGCTTATGGCTTAGGTGAAGGTAAACTATTGAGAAAGAAACATTACTGTGTAACAGTATATTGGTTCACAGCAGTTTAATGTTCCTGCTTTCTGTGTCAAATGTTAATCAAACAACAAAACACATTTTGTTTTATGTTTGTACAAAATCACTTTTGTAGTTTTAACATATTTATTGCATTTAATTAATATAGTGAAGACTATGCAGTGTTATTTTACATTTGATCAATCAATTTCTGAGCCTGAATAGTTAGACTTACCTGAAAAATATAAATCACTGTTTATTTCATTTGTATCTTTGTTCTGTTATATTTATCTATTCTTGTAATTTGTTCATTTCCTATTGATGTGTTGTTGTTTTTTTCAAATAGAGCTATTCAAGTCATCTGGTGATATTTTTTTTCTTCATAATCGCAAAATATATTGCAGAAAAACAAAATACCACAATGTGAGTTTTTTCCAAAATAGTGCAGCCCTATTACTGTGGTATGCAACTACAGCCACAGATCTTGGACTTGGCAAATGTTAATTGTACATCTATATGATTTTATTGTTTATTTGCTTTTGTCATTGTGAAGCATCCTTGAGCTTGGGAAAGGCACTGTATGAATTAAACTTATAATAATATTTGATATTATTACACAAATCTCTGCATATATCCTAGAAATAAACAGATAAATGACAAGAGCAAACAGGTTTGTTGGGGATTTGAACCCATGTCACCAACATTGTTGACCAGCGCTTGACCACTAGACCAATGATGAACTTTACCTGAAACACCCAGAAGCAGCTTTTCCTGCAGCATGTTCACGAGAGAGAAGCTCTTCTTTCCTCTCGCTTCACGATAATAAAGATTAGCTCTTCGTTCCTCTCACTTCACAATAATAAAGACGATCGGAGAGAAGCTCTTCGTTCCTCTCGCTTCACGATAATAAAGACGATCAGAGAGAAGCTCTTCGTTCCTCTCGCTTCACGATAATAAAGACGATCAGAGAGAAGCTCTCCGTTCCTCTCGCTTCACGATAATAAAGATCATCAGAGAGAAGCTCTCCGTTCCTCTCGCTTCACGATAATAAAGACGATCAGAGAGAAGCTCTCCGTTCCTCTCGCTTCACGATAATAAAGACGATCAGAGAGAAGCTCTTCGTTCCTCTCGCTTCACGATAATAAAGACGATCAGAGAGAAGCTCTCCGTTCCTCTCGCTTCACAATAATAAAGACGATCAGAGAGAAGCCCTTCGTTCCTCTCGCTTCACGATAATAAAGATTAGCTCTCCGTTCCTCTCGCTTCACGATAATAAAGATCATCAGAGAGAAGCTCTCCGTTCCTCTCGCTTCACGATAATAAAGACGATCAGAGATAAGCTCTCCGTTCCTCTCGCTTCACGATAATAAAGATTAGCTCTCCGTTCCTCTCGCTTCACGATAATAAAGACGATCAGAGAGAAGCTCTTCGTTCCTCTCGCTTCATGATAATAAAGACGATCAGAGAGAAGCTCTCCGTTCCTCTCGCTTCACGATAATAAAGATTAGCTCTCCGTTCCTCTCACTTCACTATAATAAAGATCATCAGAGATAAGCTCTCCGTTCCTCTCGCTTCACGATAATAAAGACGATCAGAGAGAAGCTCTCCGTTCCTCTCGCTTCACGATAATAAAGATTAGCTCTCCGTTCCTCTCGCTTCACGATAATAAAGATCATCAGAGAGAAGCTCTCCGTTCCACTCGCTTCACGATAATAAAGACGATCAGAGATAAGCTCTCCGTTCCTCTCGCTTCACGATAATAAAGATTAGCTCTCCGTTCCTCTCGCTTCACGATAATAAAGATCATCAGAGAGAAGCTCTCCGTTCCTCTCGCTTCACGATAATAAAGACGATCAGAGATAAGCTCTCCGTTCCTCTCGCTTCACGATAATAAAGATTAGCTCTCCGTTCCTCTCGCTTCACGATAATAAAGACGATCAGAGAGAAGCTCTTCGTTCCTCTCGCTTCACGATAATAAAGACGATCAGAGAGAAGCTCTTCGTTCCTCTCGCTTCACGATAATAAAGACGATCAGAGAGAAGCTCTCCGTTCCTCTCGCTTCACTATAATAAAGACGATCAGAGATAAGCTCTCCGTTCCTCTCGCTTCACGATAATAAAGATTAGCTCTCCGTTCCTCTCGCTTCACGATAATAAAGATCATCAGAGATAAGCTCTCCGTTCCTCTCGCTTCACGATAATAAAGATCATCAGAGATAAGCTCTCCGTTCCTCTCGCTTCACGATAATAAAGATGATCAGAGATAAGCTCTCCGTTCCTCTCGCTTCACGATAATAAAGACGATCAGAGAGAAGCTCTCCGTTCCTCTCGCTTCACAATAATAAAGACGATCAGAGATAAGCTCTCCGTTCCTCTCGCTTCACGATAATAAAGATCATCAGAGATAAGCTCTCCGTTCCTCTCGCTTCACGATAATAAAGACGATCAGAGAGAAGCTCTTCGTTCCTCTCGCTTCACGATAATAAAGATTAGCTCTCCGTTCCTCTCGCTTCACGATAATAAAGATCATCAGAGAAAAGCTCTCCGTTCCTCTCGCTTCACGATAATAAAGATCATCAGAGATAAGCTCTCCGTTCCTCTCGCTTCACGATAATAAAGATGATCAGAGAGAAGCTCTCCGTTCCTCTCGCTTCACGATAATAAAGACGATCAGAGAGAAGCTCTCCGTTCCTCTCGCTTCACAATAATAAAGACGATCAGAGAGAAGCTCTTCGTTCCTCTCGCTTCACGATAATAAAGATTAGCTCTCCGTTCCTCTCGCTTCACGATAATAAAGATCATCAGAGAGAAGCTCTCCGTTCCACTCGCTTCACGATAATAAAGACGATCAGAGATAAGCTCTCCGTTCCTCTCGCTTCACGATAATAAAGATTAGCTCTCCGTTCCTCTCGCTTCACGATAATAAAGACGATCAGAGAGAAGCTCTCCGTTCCTCTCGCTTCACGATAATAAAGACGATCAGACAGAAGCTCTTCGTTCCTCTCGCTTCACGATAATAAAGATTAGCTCTCCGTTCCTCTCGCTTCACGATAATAAAGATCATCAGAGATAAGCTCTCCGTTCCTCTCGCTTCACGATAATAAAGACGATCAGAGAGAAGCTCTCCGTTCCTCTCGCTTCACGATAATAAAGACGATCAGAGAGAAGCTCTCCGTTCCTCTCGCTTCACAATAATAAAGACGATCAGAGAGAAGCTCTTCGTTCCTCTCGCTTCACGATAATAAAGATTAGTTCTCCGTTCCTCTCGCTTCACGATAATAAAGATCATCAGAGAGAAGCTCTCCGTTCCACTCGCTTCACGATAATAAAGACGATCAGAGATAAGCTCTCCGTTCCTCTCGCTTCACGATAATAAAGATTAGCTCTCCGTTCCTCTCGCTTCACGATAATAAAGACGATCAGAGAGAAGCTCTCCGTTCCTCTCGCTTCACGATAATAAATACGATCAGAGAGAAGCTCTCCGTTCCTCTCGCTTCACGATAATAAAGCCGATCAGAGAGAAGCTCTCCGTTCCTCTCGCTTCACAATAATAAAGACGATCAGAGAGAAGCTCTTCGTTCCTCTCGCTTCACGATAAAGATTAGCTCTCCGTTCCTCTCGCTTCACGATAATAAAGATCATCAGAGAGAAGCTCTCCGTTCCTCTCGCGTCACGATAATAAAGCCGATCAGAGAGAAGCTCTCCGTTCCTCTCGCTTCACAATAATAAAGACGATCAGAGAGAAGCTCTTCGTTCCTCTCGCTTCACGATAATAAAGATTAGCTCTCCGTTCCTCTCGCTTCACGATAATAAAGATGATCAGAGATAAGCTCTCCGTTCCTCTCGCGTCACGATAATAAAGACGATCAGAGATAAGCTCTTCGTTCCTCTCGCTTAACAATAATAAAGACGATCAGAGAGAAGCTCTTTGTTCCTCTCGCTTCACGATAATAAAGATTAGCTCTCCCTTCCTCTCGCTTCACGATAATAAAGACGATCAGAGAGAAGCTCTCCGTTCCTCTCGCTTCACGATAATAAAGATTAGCGCTTCGTTCGTCTCACTTCACAATAATAAAGACATTCAGAGAGAAGCTCTTCGTTCGTCTCACTTCACAATAATAAAGACTATCAGAGAGAAGCTCTCCGTTCCTCTCGCTTCACGATAATAAAGACGATCAGAGAGAAGCTCTTCGTTCCTCTCGCTTCACGATAATAAAGACGATCAGAGAGAAGCTCTTCGTTCCTCTCGCTTCACAATAATAAAGACGATCAGAGAGAAGCTCTCCGTTCCTCTCGCTTCACGATAATAAAGACGATCAGAGAGAAGCTCTCCATTCCTCTCGCTTCACGATAATAAAGACGATCAGAGAGAAGCTCTCCATTCCTCTCGCTTCACGATAATAAAGATTAGCGCTTCGTTCCTCTCACTTCACAATAATAAAGACGATCAGAGAGAAGCTCTCCGTTCCTCTCGCTTCACGATAATAAAGACGATCAGAGAGAAGCTCTCCATTCCTCTCGCTTCACGATAATAAAGATTAGCGCTTCGTTCCTCTCACTTCACAATAATAAAGATGATCAGAGAGAAGCTCTCCGTTCCTCTCGCTTCACGATAATAAAGACGATCAGAGAGAAGCTCTTCGTTCGTCTCACTTCACAATAATAAAGACGATCAGATAGAAGCTCTTCGTTCGTCTCACTTCACAATAATAAAGACGATCAGAGAGAAGCTCTCCGTTCCTCTCGCTTCACGATAATAAAGACGATCAGAGAGAAGCTCTTCGTTCGTCTCACTTCACAATAATAAAGATCATCAGAGAGAAGCTCTTTGTTCCTCTCGCTTCACGATAATAAAGACGATCAGAGAGAAGCTCTTCGTTCCTCTCGCTTCACGATAATAAAGATTAGCTCTTCGTTCCTCTCGCTTCACGATAATAAAGACGATCAGAGAGAAGCTCTCCGTTCCTCTCGCTTCACGATAATAAAGACGATCAGAGAGAAGCTCTCCATTCCTCTCGCTTCACGATAATAAAGACGATCAGAGAGAAGCTCTCCGTTCCTCTCCCTTCACGATAATAACGATGATCAGAGAGAAGCTCTCCGTTCCTCTCGCTTCACAATAATAAAGATGATCAGAGAGAAGCTCTCCGTTCCTCTCGCTTCACGATAATAAAGACGATCAGAGAGAAGCTCTCCGTTCCTCTCCCTTCACGATAATAAAGATGATCAGAGAGAAGCTCTTCGTTCCTCTCGCTTCACAATAATAAAGATTATCTCTCCGTTCCTCTCACTTCACTATAATAAAGATCATCAGAGATAAGCTCTCCGTTCCTCTCGCTTCACGATAATAAAGACGATCAGAGAGAAGCTCTCCGTTCCTCTCGCTTCACAATAATAAAGACGATCAGAGAGTAGCTCTTCGTTCCTCTCGCTTCACGATAATAAAGATTAGCTCTCCGTTCCTCTCGCTTCACGACAATAAAGACGATCAGAGAGAAGCTCTCCGTTCCTCTCGCTTCACGATAATAAAGACGATCAGAGAGAAGCTCTCCGTTCCTCTCGCTTCACAATAATAAAGACGATCAGAGAGTAGCTCTTCGTTCCTCTCGCTTCACGATAATAAAGATTAGCTCTCCGTTCCTCTCGCTTCACGATAATAAAGATCATCAGAGATAAGCTCTCCGTTCCTCTCGCTTCACGATAATAAAGATTAGCTCTCCGTTCCTCTCGCTTCACGATAATAAAGACGATCAGAGAGAAGCTCTCCGTTCCTCTCGCTTCACGATAATAAAGACGATCAGAGAGAAGCTCTCCGTTCCTCTCGCTTCACGATAATAAAGCCGATCAGAGAGAAGCTCTCCGTTCCTCTCGCTTCACAATAATAAAGACGATCAGAGAGAAGCTCTTCGTTCCTCTCGCTTCACGATAAAGATTAGCTCTCTGTTCCTTTCGCTTCACGATAATAAAGATCATCAGAGAGAAGCTCTCCGTTCCTCTCGCGTCACGATAATAAAGCCGATCTGAGAGAAGCTCTCCGTTCCTCTCGCTTCACGATAATAAAGACGATCAGAGAGAAGCTCTCCGTTCCTCTCGCGTCACGATAATAAAGACGATCAGAGATAAGCTCTCCGTTCCTCTCGCTTCACGATAATAAAGACGATCAGAGAGAAGCTCTCCGTTCCTCTCGCTTCACGATAATAAAGACGATCAGAGAGAAGCTCTCCGTTCCTCTCGCTTCACGATAATAAAGACGATCAGAGAGAAGCTCTCCGTTCCTCTCGCTTCACGATAATGAAGACGATCAGAGAGAAGCTCTCCGTTCCTCTCGCTTCACAATAATAAAGACGATCAGAGAGAAGCTCTTCGTTCCTCTCGCTTCACGATAATAAAGATCATCAGAGAGAAGCTCTCCGTTCCTCTCGCTTCACGATAATAAAGACGATCAGAGATAAGCTCTCCGTTCCTCTCGCTTCACGATAATAAAGATTAGCTCTCCGTTCCTCTCGCTTCACAATAATAAAGATTAGCTCTCCGTTCCTCTCGCTTCACGATAATAAAGACGATAAGAGAGAAGCTCTCCGTTCCTCTCGCTTCACGATAATAAAGCCGATCTGAGAGAAGCTCTCCGTTCCTCTCGCTTCACTATAATAAAGACGATCAGAGAGAAGCTCTTCGTTCCTCTCGCTTCACAATAATAAAGACGATCAGAGAGAAGCTCTTCGTTCCTCTCGCTTCACAATAATAAAGATTAGCTCTCCATTCCTCTCGCTTCACGATAATAAAGACGATCAGAGAGAAGCTCTCCGTTCCTCTCGCTTCACTATAATAAAGACGATCAGAGAGAAGCTCTCCGTTCCTCTCGCTTCACGATAATAAAGACGATCAGAGAGAAGCTCTCCGTTCCTCTCGCTTCACTATAATAAAGACGATCAGAGAGAAGCTCTCCGTTCCTCTCGCTTCACGATAATAAAGACAATCAGAGAGAAGCTCTTCGTTCCTCTCGCTTCACAATAATAAAGACGATCAGAGAGAAGCTCTTCGTTCCTCTCGCTTCACAATAATAAAGATTAGCTCTCCGTTCCTCTCGCTTCACAATAATAAAGACGATCAGAGAGAAGCTCTCCGTTCCTCTCGCTTCACGATAATAAAGACGATCAGAGAGAAGCTCTCCGTTCCTCTCGCTTCACGATAATAAAGACGATCAGAGAGAAGCTCTCCGTTCCTCTCGCTTCACTATAATAAAGACGATCAGAGAGAAGCTCTCCGTTCCTCTCGCTTCACGATAATAAAGACGATCAGAGAGAAGCTCTCCGTTCCTCTCGCTTCACTATAATAAAGATTATCTCTCCGTTCCTCTCGCTTCACGATAATAAAGACGATCAGAGAGAAGCTCTTCGTTCCTCTCGCTTCACGATAATAAAGACGATCAGAGAGAAGCTCTTCGTTCCTCTCGCTTCACAATAATAAAGACGATCAGAGAGAAGCTCTTCGTTCCTCTCGCTTCACAATAATAAAGATTAGCTCTCCGTTCCTCTCGCTTCACTATAATAAAGACGATCAGAGAGAAGCTCTCCGTTCCTCTCGCTTCACTATAATAAAGACGATCAGAGAGAAGCTCTCCGTTCCTCTCGCTTCACAATAATAAAGACGATCAGAGAGAAGCTCTTCGTTCCTCTCGCTTCACAATAATAAAGATTAGCTCTCCGTTCCTCTCGCTTCACGATAATAAAGACGATCAGAGAGAAGCTCTCCGTTCCTCTCGCTTCACGATAATCAAGACGATCAGAGAGAAGCTCTCCGTTCCTCTCGCTTCACGATAATAAAGATTAGCTCTCCGTTCCTCTCGCTTCACGATAATAAAGATTAGCTCTCCATTCCTCTCGCTTCACGATAATAAAGATTAGCTCTCCGTTCCTCTCGCTTCACGATAATAAAGATCATCAGAGAGAAGCTCTCCGTTCCTCTCGCTTCACGATAATAAAGACGATCAGAGAGAAGCTCTCCGTTCCTCTCGCTTCACGATAATAAAGACGATCAGAGAGAAGCTCTCCGTTCCTCTCCCTTCACGATAATAAAGATGATCAGAGAGAAGCTCTCCGTTCCTCTCGCTTCACGATAATAAAGATTAGCTCTTCGTTCCTCTCGCTTCACGATAATAAAGACGATCAGAGAGAAGCTCTCCGTTCCTCTCGCTTCACGATAATAAAGACGATCAGAGATAAGCTCTTCGTTCCTCTCGCTTCACAATAATAAAGACGATCAGAGAGAAGCTCTTTGTTCCTCTCGCTTCACGATAATAAAGACGATCAGAGAGAAGCTCTCCATTCCTCTCGCTTCACGATAATAAAGATTAGCTCTCCGTTCCTCTCGCTTCACGATAATAAAGACGATCAGAGAGAAGCTCTCCATTCCTCTCGCTTCACGATAATAAAGACGATCAGAGAGAAGCTCTCCGTTCCTCTCGCTTCACGATAATAAAGATTAGCTCTTCGTTCCTCTCGCTTCACGATAATAAAGACGATCAGAGAGAAGCTCTCCGTTCCTCTCGCTTCACGATAATAAAGACGATCAGAGATAAGCTCTTCGTTCCTCTCGCTTAACAATAATAAAGACGATCAGAGAGAAGCTCTTTGTTCCTCTCGCTTCACGATAATAAAGACGATCAGAGAGAAGCTCTCCATTCCTCTCGCTTCACGATAATAAAGACGATCAGAGAGAAGCTCTCCGTTCCTCTCGCTTCACGATAATAAAGATTAGCGCTTCGTTCGTCTCACTTCACAATAATAAAGACATTCAGAGAGAAGCTCTTCGTTCGTCTCACTTCACAATAATAAAGACTATCAGAGAGAAGCTCTCCGTTCCTCTCGCTTCACGATAATAAAGACGATCAGAGAGAAGCTCTTCGTTCCTCTCGCTTCACGATAATAAAGACGATCAGAGAGAAGCTCTTCGTTCCTCTCGCTTCACAATAATAAAGACGATCAGAGAGAAGCTCTCCATTCCTCTCGCTTCACGATAATAAAGATTAGCTCTCCGTTCCTCTCGCTTCACGATAATAAAGACGATCAGAGAGAAGCTCTCCATTCCTCTCGCTTCACGATAATAAAGATTAGCTCTCCGTTCCTCTCGCTTCACAATAATAAAGATTAGCTCTCCGTTCCTCTCGCTTCACGATAATAAAGACGATAAGAGAGAAGCTCTCCGTTCCTCTCGCTTCACGATAATAAAGCCGATCTGAGAGAAGCTCTCCGTTCCTCTCGCTTCACTATAATAAAGACGATCAGAGAGAAGCTCTTCGTTCCTCTCGCTTCACAATAATAAAGACGATCAGAGAGAAGCTCTTCGTTCCTCTCGCTTCACAATAATAAAGATTAGCTCTCCATTCCTCTCGCTTCACGATAATAAAGACGATCAGAGAGAAGCTCTCCGTTCCTCTCGCTTCACTATAATAAAGACGATCAGAGAGAAGCTCTCCGTTCCTCTCGCTTCACGATAATAAAGACGATCAGAGAGAAGCTCTCCGTTCCTCTCGCTTCACTATAATAAAGACGATCAGAGAGAAGCTCTCCGTTCCTCTCGCTTCACGATAATAAAGACAATCAGAGAGAAGCTCTTCGTTCCTCTCGCTTCACAATAATAAAGACGATCAGAGAGAAGCTCTTCGTTCCTCTCGCTTCACAATAATAAAGATTAGCTCTCCGTTCCTCTTGCTTCACAATAATAAAGACGATCAGAGAGAAGCTCTCCGTTCCTCTCGCTTCACGATAATAAAGACGATCAGAGAGAAGCTCTCCGTTCCTCTCGCTTCACGATAATAAAGACGATCAGAGAGAAGCTCTCCGTTCCTCTCGCTTCACTATAATAAAGACGATCAGAGAGAAGCTCTCCGTTCCTCTCGCTTCACGATAATAAAGACGATAAAGAGAGAAGCTCTCCGTTCCTCTCGCTTCACTATAATAAAGATTATCTCTCCGTTCCTCTCGCTTCACGATAATAAAGACGATCAGAGAGAAGCTCTTCGTTCCTCTCGCTTCACGATAATAAAGACGATCAGAGAGAAGCTCTTCGTTCCTCTCGCTTCACAATAATAAAGACGATCAGAGAGAAGCTCTTCGTTCCTCTCGCTTCACAATAATAAAGATTAGCTCTCCGTTCCTCTCGCTTCACTATAATAAAGACGATCAGAGAGAAGCTCTCCGTTCCTCTCGCTTCACTATAATAAAGACGATCAGAGAGAAGCTCTCCGTTCCTCTCGCTTCACAATAATAAAGACGATCAGAGAGAAGCTCTTCGTTCCTCTCGCTTCACAATAATAAAGATTAGCTCTCCGTTCCTCTCGCTTCACGATAATAAAGACGATCAGAGAGAAGCTCTCCGTTCCTCTCGCTTCACGATAATCAAGACGATCAGAGAGAAGCTCTCCGTTCCTCTCGCTTCACGATAATAAAGATTAGCTCTCCGTTCCTCTCGCTTCACGATAATAAAGATTAGCTCTCCATTCCTCTCGCTTCACGATAATAAAGATTAGCTCTCCGTTCCTCTCGCTTCACGATAATAAAGATCATCAGAGAGAAGCTCTCCGTTCCTCTCGCTTCACGATAATAAAGACGATCAGAGAGAAGCTCTCCGTTCCTCTCGCTTCACGATAATAAAGACGATCAGAGAGAAGCTCTCCGTTCCTCTCCCTTCACGATAATAAAGATGATCAGAGAGAAGCTCTCCGTTCCTCTCGCTTCACGATAATAAAGATTAGCTCTTCGTTCCTCTCGCTTCACGATAATAAAGACGATCAGAGAGAAGCTCTCCGTTCCTCTCGCTTCACGATAATAAAGACGATCAGAAATAAGCTCTTCGTTCCTCTCGCTTCACAATAATAAAGACGATCAGAGAGAAGCTCTTTGTTCCTCTCGCTTCACGATAATAAAGACGATCAGAGAGAAGCTCTCCATTCCTCTCGCTTCACGATAATAAAGATTAGCTCTCCGTTCCTCTCGCTTCACGATAATAAAGACGATCAGAGAGAAGCTCTCCATTCCTCTCGCTTCACGATAATAAAGACGATCAGAGAGAAGCTCTCCGTTCCTCTCGCTTCACGATAATAAAGATTAGCTCTTCGTTCCTCTCGCTTCACGATAATAAAGACGATCAGAGAGAAGCTCTCCGTTCCTCTCGCTTCACGATAATAAAGACGATCAGAGATAAGCTCTTCGTTCCTCTCGCTTAACAATAATAAAGACGATCAGAGAGAAGCTCTTTGTTCCTCTCGCTTCACGATAATAAAGACGATCAGAGAGAAGCTCTCCATTCCTCTCGCTTCACGATAATAAAGACGATCAGAGAGAAGCTCTCCGTTCCTCTCGCTTCACGATAATAAAGATTAGCGCTTCGTTCGTCTCACTTCACAATAATAAAGACATTCAGAGAGAAGCTCTTCGTTCGTCTCACTTCACAATAATAAAGACTATCAGAGAGAAGCTCTCCGTTCCTCTCGCTTCACGATAATAAAGACGATCAGAGAGAAGCTCTTCGTTCCTCTCGCTTCACGATAATAAAGACGATCAGAGAGAAGCTCTTCGTTCCTCTCGCTTCACAATAATAAAGACGATCAGAGAGAAGCTCTCCATTCCTCTCGCTTCACGATAATAAAGATTAGCTCTCCGTTCCTCTCGCTTCACGATAATAAAGACGATCAGAGAGAAGCTCTCCATTCCTCTCGCTTCACGATAATAAAGATTAGCGCTTCGTTCCTCTCACTTCACAATAATAAAGACGATCAGAGAGAAGCTCTCCGTTCCTCTCGCTTCACGATAATAAAGACGATCAGAGAGAAGCTCTTCGTTCCTCTCGCTTCACGATAATAAAGATTAGCTCTCCGTTCCTCTCGCTTCACGATAATAAAGACGATCAGAGAGAAGCTCTCCATTCCTCTCGCTTCACGATAATAAAGACGATCAGAGAGAAGCTCTTCGTTCCTCTCGCTTCACGATAATAAAGATTAGCGCTTCGTTCGTCTCACTTCACAATAATAAAGACGATCAGAGAGAAGCTCTTCGTTCGTCTCACTTCACAATAATAAAGACTATCAGAGAGAAGCTCTCCGTTCCTCTCGCTTCACGATAATAAAGATTAGCTCTCCGTTCCTCTCGCTTCACGATAATAAAGACGATCAGAGAGAAGCTCTCCGTTTCTCTCGCTTCACGATAATAAAGATCATCAGCGATAAGCTCTCCATTCCTCTCGCTTCACGATAATAAAGATTAGCTCTCCGTTCCTCTCGCTTCACAATAATAAAGACGATCAGAGAGAAGCTCTTCGTTCGTCTCACTTCACAATAATAAAGACGATTAGAGAGAAGCTCTTCGTTCGTCTCACTTCACAATAATAAAAGACGATCAGAGAGAAGCTCTTCGTTCCTCTCGCTTCACGATAATAAAGACGATCAGAGAGAAGCTCTTCATTCCTCTCGCTTCACGATAATAAAGACGATCAGAGAGAAGCTCTTCGTTCCTCTCGCTTCACGATAATAAAGACGATCAGAGAGAAGCTCTTCGTTCCTCTCGCTTCACAATAATAAAGATTAGCTCTCCGTTCCTCTCGCTTCACGATAATAAAGACGATCAGAGAGAAGCTCTCCATTCCTCTCGCTTCACGATAATAAAGACGATCAGAGAGAAGCTCTTCGTTCCTCTCGCTTCACGATAATAAAGACGATCAGAGAGAAGCTCTTCGTTCCTCTCGCTTCACTATAATAAAGACGATCAGAGAGAAGCTCTCCATTCCTCTCGCTTCACGATAATAAAGACGATCAGAGAGAAGCTCTTCGTTCCTCTCGCTTCACGATAATAAAGACGATCAGAGAGAAGCTCTTCGTTCCTCTCGCTTCACTATAATAAAGACGATCAGAGATAAGCTCTCCGTTCCTCTCGCTTCACGATAATAAAGATTAGCTCTCCGTTCCTCTCGCTTCACGATAATAAAGACGATCAGAGAGAAGCTCTCCATTCCTCTCGCTTCACGATAATAAAGACGATCAGAGAGAAGCTCTTCGTTCCTCTCGCTTCACGATAATAAAGACGATCAGAGAGAAGCTCTTCGTTCCTCTCGCTTCACTATAATAAAGACGATCAGAGAGAAGCTCTCCGTTCCTCTCGCTTCACAATAATAAAGACGATCAGAGAGAAGCTCTCCGTTCCTCTCGCTTCACGATAATAAAGACGATCAGAGAGAAGCTCTCCATTCCTCTCGCTTCACGATAATAAAGACGATCAGAGAGAAGCTCTTCGTTCCTCTCGCTTCACGATAATAAAGATCATCAGAGAGAAGCTCTCCGTTCCTCTCGCTTCACAATAATAAAGATTAGCTCTCCGTTCCTCTCGCTTCACGATAATAAAGATCATCAGAGAGAAGCTCTCCGTTCCTCTCGCTTCACGATAATAAAGACGATCAGAGATAAGCTCTCCGTTCCTCTCGCTTCACGATAATAAAGATTAGCTCTCCGTTCCTCTCGCTTCACGATAATAAAGATTAGCTCTCCGTTCCTCTCGCTTCACAATAATAAAGATTAGCTCTCCGTTCCTCTCGCTTCACGATAATAAAGACGATAAGAGAGAAGCTCTCCGTTCCTCTCGCTTCACGATAATAAAGCCGATCTGAGAGAAGCTCTCTGTTCCTCTCGCTTCACGATAATAAAGACGATCAGAGAGAAGCTCTTCATTCCTCTCGCTTCACAATAATAAAGATTAGCTCTCCGTTCCTCTCGCTTCACGATAATAAAGACGATCAGAGAGAAGCTCTCCGTTCCTCTCGCTTCACGATAATAAAGACAATCAGAGAGAAGCTCTTCGTTCCTCTCGCTTCACAATAATAAAGACGATCAGAGAGAAGCTCTTCGTTCCTCTCGCTTCACAATAATAAAGATTAGCTCTCCGTTCCTCTCGCTTCACAATAATAAAGACGATCAGAGAGAAGCTCTCTGTTCCTCTCGCTTCACGATAATAAAGACGATCAGAGAGAAGCTCTCCGTTCCTCTCGCTTCACGATAATAAAGACGATCAGAGAGAAGCTCTCCGTTCCTCTCGCTTCACGATAATAAAGACGATCAGAGAGAAGCTCTCCGTTCCTCTCGCTTCACTATAGTAAAGACGATCAGAGAGAAGCTCTTCGTTCCTCTCGCTTCACAATAATAAAGACGATCAGAGAGAAGCTCTTCGTTCCTCTCGCTTCACAATAATAAAGATTAGCTCTCCGTTCCTCTCGCTTCACGATAATAAAGACGATCAGAGAGAAGCTCTCCGTTCCTCTCGCTTCACTATAATAAAGACGATCAGAGAGAAGCTCTCCGTTCCTCTCGCTTCACTATAATAAAGACGATCAGAGAGAAGCTCTCCGTTCCTCTCGCTTCACAATAATAAAGACGATCAGAGAGAAGCTCTTCGTTCCTCTCGCTTCACAATAATAAAGATTAGCTCTCCGTTCCTCTCGCTTCACGATAATAAAGACGATCAGAGAGAAGCTCTCCGTTCCTCTCGCTTCACGATAATCAAGACGATCAGAGAGAAGCTCTCCGTTCCTCTCGCTTCACGATAATAAAGATTAGCTCTCCGTTCCTCTCGCTTCACGATAATAAAGATTAGCTCTCCGTTCCTCTCGCTTCACGATAATAAAGATTAGCTCTCCGTTCCTCTCGCTTCACGATAATAAAGATCATCAGAGAGAAGCTCTCCGTTCCTCTCGCTTCACGATAATAAAGACGATCAGAGAGAAGCTCTCCGTTCCTCTCGCTTCACGATAATAAAGACGATCAGAGAGAAGCTCTCCGTTCCTCTCCCTTCACGATAATAAAGATGATCAGAGAGAAGCTCTCCGTTCCTCTCGCTTCACGATAATAAAGATTAGCTCTTCGTTCCTCTCGCTTCACGATAATAAAGACGATCAGAGAGAAGCTCTCCGTTCCTCTCGCTTCACGATAATAAAGACGATCAGAGATAAGCTCTTCGTTCCTCTCGCTTCACAATAATAAAGACGATCAGAGAGAAGCTCTTTGTTCCTCTCGCTTCACGATAATAAAGACGATCAGAGAGAAGCTCTCCATTCCTCTCGCTTCACGATAATAAAGATTAGCTCTCCGTTCCTCTCGCTTCACGATAATAAAGACGATCAGAGAGAAGCTCTCCATTCCTCTCGCTTCACGATAATAAAGACGATCAGAGAGAAGCTCTCCGTTCCTCTCGCTTCACGATAATAAAGATTAGCTCTTCGTTCCTCTCGCTTCACGATAATAAAGACGATCAGAGAGAAGCTCTCCGTTCCTCTCGCTTCACGATAATAAAGACGATCAGAGATAAGCTCTTCGTTCCTCTCGCTTAACAATAATAAAGACGATCAGAGAGAAGCTCTTTGTTCCTCTCGCTTCACGATAATAAAGACGATCAGAGAGAAGCTCTCCATTCCTCTCGCTTCACGATAATAAAGATTAGCTCTCCGTTCCTCTCGCTTCACGATAATAAAGACGATCAGAGAGAAGCTCTCCGTTCCTCTCGCTTCACGATAATAAAGATTAGCGCTTCGTTCGTCTCACTTCACAATAATAAAGACATTTAGAGAGAAGCTCTTCGTTCGTCTCACTTCACAATAATAAAGACTATCAGAGAGAAGCTCTCCGTTCCTCTCGCTTCACGATAATAAAGACGATCAGAGAGAAGCTCTTCGTTCCTCTCGCTTCACGATAATAAAGACGATCAGAGAGAAGCTCTTCGTTCCTCTCGCTTCACAATAATAAAGACGATCAGAGAGAAGCTCTCCGTTCCTCTCGCTTCACGATAATAAAGACGATCAGAGAGAAGCTCTCCATTCCTCTCGCTTCACGATAATAAAGATTAGCTCTCCGTTCCTCTCGCTTCACGATAATAAAGATTAGCGCTTCGTTCCTCTCACTTCACAATAATAAAGACGATCAGAGAGAAGCTCTCCGTTCCTCTCGCTTCACGATAATAAAGACGATCAGAGAGAAGCTCTTCGTTCCTCTCGCTTCACGATAATAAAGATTAGCTCTCCGTTCCTCTCGCTTCACGATAATAAAGACGATCAGAGAGAAGCTCTCCATTCCTCTCGCTTCACGATAATAAAGACGATCAGAGAGAAGCTCTTCGTTCCTCTCGCTTCACGATAATAAAGATTAGCGCTTCGTTCGTCTCACTTCACAATAATAAAGACGATCAGAGAGAAGCTCTTCGTTCGTCTCACTTCACAATAATAAAGACGATCAGAGAGAAGCTCTCCGTTCCTCTCGCTTCACAATAATAAAGATTAGCTCTCCGTTCCTCTCGCTTCACGATAATAAAGACGATCAGAGAGAAGCTCTCCGTTCCTCTCGCTTCACGATAATAAAGATCATCAGCGATAAGCTCTCCATTCCTCTCGCTTCACGATAATAAAGATTAGCTCTCCGTTCGTCTCGCTTCACAATAATAAAGACGATCAGAGAGAAGCTCTTCGTTCGTCTCACTTCACAATAATAAAGACGATTAGAGAGAAGCTCTTCGTTCGTCTCACTTCACAATAATAAAGATTAGCTCTTCGTTCGTCTCACTTCACAATAATAAAGATTAGCTCTCCGTTCCTCTCGCTTCACGATAATAAAGACGATCAGAGAGAAGCTCTCCGTTCCTCTCGCTTCACGATCAGAGAGAAGCTCTTCATTCCTCTCGCTTCACAATAATAAAGATTAGCTCTCCGTTCCTCTCGCTTCACGATAATAAAGACGATCAGAGAGAAGCTCTTCGTTCCTCTCGCTTCACGATAATAAAGATTAGCTCTCCGTTCCTCTCGCTTCACGATAATAAAGACGATCAGAGAGAAGCTCTCCGTTGCTCTCGCTTCACGATAATAAAGATCATCAGCGATAAGCTCTCCATTCCTCTCGCTTCACGATAATAAAGATTAGCTCTCCGTTCCTCTCGCTTCACAATAATAAAGACGATCAGAGAGAAGCTCTTCGTTCGTCTCACTTCACAATAATAAAGACGATTAGAGAGAAGCTCTTCGTTCGTCTCACTTCACAATAATAAAGATTAGCTCTCCGTTCCTCTCGCTTCACGATAATAAAGACGATCAGAGAGAAGCTCTCCGTTCCTCTCGCTTCACGATAATAAAGACGATCAGAGAGAAGCTCTTCGTTCCTCTCGCTTCACGATAATAAAGACGATCAGAGAGAAGCTCTTCATTCCTCTCGCTTCACAATAATAAAGATTAGCTCTCCGTTCCTCTCGCTTCACGATAATAAAGACGATCAGAGAGAAGCTCTCCATTCCTCTCGCTTCACGATAATAAAGACGATCAGAGAGAAGCTCTTCGTTCCTCTCGCTTCACGATAATAAAGACGATCAGAGAGAAGCTCTTCGTTCCTCTCGCTTCACTATAATAAAGACGATCAGAGAGAAGCTCTCCGTTCCTCTCGCTTCACGATAATCAAGACGATCAGAGAGAAGCTCTCCGTTCCTCTCGCTTCACGATAATAAAGATTAGCTCTCCGTTCCTCTCGCTTCACGATAATAAAGATTAGCTCTCCGTTCCTCTCGCTTCACGATAATAAAGATTAGCTCTCCGTTCCTCTCGCTTCACGATAATAAAGATCATCAGAGAGAAGCTCTCCGTTCCTCTCGCTTCACGATAATAAAGACGATCAGAGAGAAGCTCTCCGTTCCTCTCGCTTCACGATAATAAAGACGATCAGAGAGAAGCTCTCCGTTCCTCTCCCTTCACGATAATAAAGATGATCAGAGAGAAGCTCTCCGTTCCTCTCGCTTCACGATAATAAAGATTAGCTCTTCGTTCCTCTCGCTTCACGATAATAAAGACGATAAAGAGAGAAGCTCTCCGTTCCTCTCGCTTCACTATAATAAAGATTATCTCTCCGTTCCTCTCGCTTCACGATAATAAAGACGATCAGAGAGAAGCTCTTCGTTCCTCTCGCTTCACGATAATAAAGACGATCAGAGAGAAGCTCTTCGTTCCTCTCGCTTCACAATAATAAAGACGATCAGAGAGAAGCTCTTCGTTCCTCTCGCTTCACAATAATAAAGATTAGCTCTCCGTTCCTCTCGCTTCACTATAATAAAGACGATCAGAGAGAAGCTCTCCGTTCCTCTCGCTTCACTATAATAAAGACGATCAGAGAGAAGCTCTCCGTTCCTCTCGCTTCACAATAATAAAGACGATCAGAGAGAAGCTCTTCGTTCCTCTCGCTTCACAATAATAAAGATTAGCTCTCCGTTCCTCTCGCTTCACGATAATAAAGACGATCAGAGAGAAGCTCTCCGTTCCTCTCGCTTCACGATAATCAAGACGATCAGAGAGAAGCTCTCCGTTCCTCTCGCTTCACGATAATAAAGATTAGCTCTCCGTTCCTCTCGCTTCACGATAATAAAGATTAGCTCTCCATTCCTCTCGCTTCACGATAATAAAGATTAGCTCTCCGTTCCTCTCGCTTCACGATAATAAAGATCATCAGAGAGAAGCTCTCCGTTCCTCTCGCTTCACGATAATAAAGACGATCAGAGAGAAGCTCTCCGTTCCTCTCGCTTCACGATAATAAAGACGATCAGAGAGAAGCTCTCCGTTCCTCTCCCTTCACGATAATAAAGATGATCAGAGAGAAGCTCTCCGTTCCTCTCGCTTCACGATAATAAAGATTAGCTCTTCGTTCCTCTCGCTTCACGATAATAAAGACGATCAGAGAGAAGCTCTCCGTTCCTCTCGCTTCACGATAATAAAGACGATCAGAAATAAGCTCTTCGTTCCTCTCGCTTCACAATAATAAAGACGATCAGAGAGAAGCTCTTTGTTCCTCTCGCTTCACGATAATAAAGACGATCAGAGAGAAGCTCTCCATTCCTCTCGCTTCACGATAATAAAGATTAGCTCTCCGTTCCTCTCGCTTCACGATAATAAAGACGATCAGAGAGAAGCTCTCCATTCCTCTCGCTTCACGATAATAAAGACGATCAGAGAGAAGCTCTCCGTTCCTCTCGCTTCACGATAATAAAGATTAGCTCTTCGTTCCTCTCGCTTCACGATAATAAAGACGATCAGAGAGAAGCTCTCCGTTCCTCTCGCTTCACGATAATAAAGACGATCAGAGATAAGCTCTTCGTTCCTCTCGCTTAACAATAATAAAGACGATCAGAGAGAAGCTCTTTGTTCCTCTCGCTTCACGATAATAAAGACGATCAGAGAGAAGCTCTCCATTCCTCTCGCTTCACGATAATAAAGACGATCAGAGAGAAGCTCTCCGTTCCTCTCGCTTCACGATAATAAAGATTAGCGCTTCGTTCGTCTCACTTCACAATAATAAAGACATTCAGAGAGAAGCTCTTCGTTCGTCTCACTTCACAATAATAAAGACTATCAGAGAGAAGCTCTCCGTTCCTCTCGCTTCACGATAATAAAGACGATCAGAGAGAAGCTCTTCGTTCCTCTCGCTTCACGATAATAAAGACGATCAGAGAGAAGCTCTTCGTTCCTCTCGCTTCACAATAATAAAGACGATCAGAGAGAAGCTCTCCATTCCTCTCGCTTCACGATAATAAAGATTAGCTCTCCGTTCCTCTCGCTTCACGATAATAAAGACGATCAGAGAGAAGCTCTCCATTCCTCTCGCTTCACGATAATAAAGATTAGCGCTTCGTTCCTCTCACTTCACAATAATAAAGACGATCAGAGAGAAGCTCTCCGTTCCTCTCGCTTCACGATAATAAAGACGATCAGAGAGAAGCTCTTCGTTCCTCTCGCTTCACGATAATAAAGATTAGCTCTCCGTTCCTCTCGCTTCACGATAATAAAGACGATCAGAGAGAAGCTCTCCATTCCTCTCGCTTCACGATAATAAAGACGATCAGAGAGAAGCTCTTCGTTCCTCTCGCTTCACGATAATAAAGATTAGCGCTTCGTTCGTCTCACTTCACAATAATAAAGACGATCAGAGAGAAGCTCTTCGTTCGTCTCACTTCACAATAATAAAGACTATCAGAGAGAAGCTCTCCGTTCCTCTCGCTTCACGATAATAAAGATTAGCTCTCCGTTCCTCTCGCTTCACGATAATAAAGACGATCAGAGAGAAGCTCTCCGTTTCTCTCGCTTCACGATAATAAAGATCATCAGCGATAAGCTCTCCATTCCTCTCGCTTCACGATAATAAAGATTAGCTCTCCGTTCCTCTCGCTTCACAATAATAAAGACGATCAGAGAGAAGCTCTTCGTTCGTCTCACTTCACAATAATAAAGACGATTAGAGAGAAGCTCTTCGTTCGTCTCACTTCACAATAATAAAAGACGATCAGAGAGAAGCTCTTCGTTCCTCTCGCTTCACGATAATAAAGACGATCAGAGAGAAGCTCTTCATTCCTCTCGCTTCACGATAATAAAGACGATCAGAGAGAAGCTCTTCGTTCCTCTCGCTTCACGATAATAAAGACGATCAGAGAGAAGCTCTTCGTTCCTCTCGCTTCACAATAATAAAGATTAGCTCTCCGTTCCTCTCGCTTCACGATAATAAAGACGATCAGAGAGAAGCTCTCCATTCCTCTCGCTTCACGATAATAAAGACGATCAGAGAGAAGCTCTTCGTTCCTCTCGCTTCACGATAATAAAGACGATCAGAGAGAAGCTCTTCGTTCCTCTCGCTTCACTATAATAAAGACGATCAGAGAGAAGCTCTCCATTCCTCTCGCTTCACGATAATAAAGACGATCAGAGAGAAGCTCTTCGTTCCTCTCGCTTCACGATAATAAAGACGATCAGAGAGAAGCTCTTCGTTCCTCTCGCTTCACTATAATAAAGACGATCAGAGATAAGCTCTCCGTTCCTCTCGCTTCACGATAATAAAGATTAGCTCTCCGTTCCTCTCGCTTCACGATAATAAAGACGATCAGAGAGAAGCTCTCCATTCCTCTCGCTTCACGATAATAAAGACGATCAGAGAGAAGCTCTTCGTTCCTCTCGCTTCACGATAATAAAGACGATCAGAGAGAAGCTCTTCGTTCCTCTCGCTTCACTATAATAAAGACGATCAGAGAGAAGCTCTCCGTTCCTCTCGCTTCACAATAATAAAGACGATCAGAGAGAAGCTCTCCGTTCCTCTCGCTTCACGATAATAAAGACGATCAGAGAGAAGCTCTCCATTCCTCTCGCTTCACGATAATAAAGACGATCAGAGAGAAGCTCTTCGTTCCTCTCGCTTCACGATAATAAAGATCATCAGAGAGAAGCTCTCCGTTCCTCTCGCTTCACAATAATAAAGATTAGCTCTCCGTTCCTCTCGCTTCACGATAATAAAGATCATCAGAGAGAAGCTCTCCGTTCCTCTCGCTTCACGATAATAAAGACGATCAGAGATAAGCTCTCCGTTCCTCTCGCTTCACGATAATAAAGATTAGCTCTCCGTTCCTCTCGCTTCACGATAATAAAGATTAGCTCTCCGTTCCTCTCGCTTCACAATAATAAAGATTAGCTCTCCGTTCCTCTCGCTTCACGATAATAAAGACGATAAGAGAGAAGCTCTCCGTTCCTCTCGCTTCACGATAATAAAGCCGATCTGAGAGAAGCTCTCTGTTCCTCTCGCTTCACGATAATAAAGACGATCAGAGAGAAGCTCTTCATTCCTCTCGCTTCACAATAATAAAGATTAGCTCTCCGTTCCTCTCGCTTCACGATAATAAAGACGATCAGAGAGAAGCTCTCCGTTCCTCTCGCTTCACGATAATAAAGACAATCAGAGAGAAGCTCTTCGTTCCTCTCGCTTCACAATAATAAAGACGATCAGAGAGAAGCTCTTCGTTCCTCTCGCTTCACAATAATAAAGATTAGCTCTCCGTTCCTCTCGCTTCACAATAATAAAGACGATCAGAGAGAAGCTCTCTGTTCCTCTCGCTTCACGATAATAAAGACGATCAGAGAGAAGCTCTCCGTTCCTCTCGCTTCACGATAATAAAGACGATCAGAGAGAAGCTCTCCGTTCCTCTCGCTTCACGATAATAAAGACGATCAGAGAGAAGCTCTCCGTTCCTCTCGCTTCACTATAGTAAAGACGATCAGAGAGAAGCTCTTCGTTCCTCTCGCTTCACAATAATAAAGACGATCAGAGAGAAGCTCTTCGTTCCTCTCGCTTCACAATAATAAAGATTAGCTCTCCGTTCCTCTCGCTTCACGATAATAAAGACGATCAGAGAGAAGCTCTCCGTTCCTCTCGCTTCACTATAATAAAGACGATCAGAGAGAAGCTCTCCGTTCCTCTCGCTTCACTATAATAAAGACGATCAGAGAGAAGCTCTCCGTTCCTCTCGCTTCACAATAATAAAGACGATCAGAGAGAAGCTCTTCGTTCCTCTCGCTTCACAATAATAAAGATTAGCTCTCCGTTCCTCTCGCTTCACGATAATAAAGACGATCAGAGAGAAGCTCTCCGTTCCTCTCGCTTCACGATAATCAAGACGATCAGAGAGAAGCTCTCCGTTCCTCTCGCTTCACGATAATAAAGATTAGCTCTCCGTTCCTCTCGCTTCACGATAATAAAGATTAGCTCTCCGTTCCTCTCGCTTCACGATAATAAAGATTAGCTCTCCGTTCCTCTCGCTTCACGATAATAAAGATCATCAGAGAGAAGCTCTCCGTTCCTCTCGCTTCACGATAATAAAGACGATCAGAGAGAAGCTCTCCGTTCCTCTCGCTTCACGATAATAAAGACGATCAGAGAGAAGCTCTCCGTTCCTCTCCCTTCACGATAATAAAGATGATCAGAGAGAAGCTCTCCGTTCCTCTCGCTTCACGATAATAAAGATTAGCTCTTCGTTCCTCTCGCTTCACGATAATAAAGACGATCAGAGAGAAGCTCTCCGTTCCTCTCGCTTCACGATAATAAAGACGATCAGAGATAAGCTCTTCGTTCCTCTCGCTTCACAATAATAAAGACGATCAGAGAGAAGCTCTTTGTTCCTCTCGCTTCACGATAATAAAGACGATCAGAGAGAAGCTCTCCATTCCTCTCGCTTCACGATAATAAAGATTAGCTCTCCGTTCCTCTCGCTTCACGATAATAAAGACGATCAGAGAGAAGCTCTCCATTCCTCTCGCTTCACGATAATAAAGACGATCAGAGAGAAGCTCTCCGTTCCTCTCGCTTCACGATAATAAAGATTAGCTCTTCGTTCCTCTCGCTTCACGATAATAAAGACGATCAGAGAGAAGCTCTCCGTTCCTCTCGCTTCACGATAATAAAGACGATCAGAGATAAGCTCTTCGTTCCTCTCGCTTAACAATAATAAAGACGATCAGAGAGAAGCTCTTTGTTCCTCTCGCTTCACGATAATAAAGACGATCAGAGAGAAGCTCTCCATTCCTCTCGCTTCACGATAATAAAGATTAGCTCTCCGTTCCTCTCGCTTCACGATAATAAAGACGATCAGAGAGAAGCTCTCCGTTCCTCTCGCTTCACGATAATAAAGATTAGCGCTTCGTTCGTCTCACTTCACAATAATAAAGACATTTAGAGAGAAGCTCTTCGTTCGTCTCACTTCACAATAATAAAGACTATCAGAGAGAAGCTCTCCGTTCCTCTCGCTTCACGATAATAAAGACGATCAGAGAGAAGCTCTTCGTTCCTCTCGCTTCACGATAATAAAGACGATCAGAGAGAAGCTCTTCGTTCCTCTCGCTTCACAATAATAAAGACGATCAGAGAGAAGCTCTCCGTTCCTCTCGCTTCACGATAATAAAGACGATCAGAGAGAAGCTCTCCATTCCTCTCGCTTCACGATAATAAAGATTAGCTCTCCGTTCCTCTCGCTTCACGATAATAAAGATTAGCGCTTCGTTCCTCTCACTTCACAATAATAAAGACGATCAGAGAGAAGCTCTCCGTTCCTCTCGCTTCACGATAATAAAGACGATCAGAGAGAAGCTCTTCGTTCCTCTCGCTTCACGATAATAAAGATTAGCTCTCCGTTCCTCTCGCTTCACGATAATAAAGACGATCAGAGAGAAGCTCTCCATTCCTCTCGCTTCACGATAATAAAGACGATCAGAGAGAAGCTCTTCGTTCCTCTCGCTTCACGATAATAAAGATTAGCGCTTCGTTTGTCTCACTTCACAATAATAAAGACGATCAGAGAGAAGCTCTTCGTTCGTCTCACTTCACAATAATAAAGACGATCAGAGAGAAGCTCTCCGTTCCTCTCGCTTCACAATAATAAAGATTAGCTCTCCGTTCCTCTCGCTTCACGATAATAAAGACGATCAGAGAGAAGCTCTCCGTTCCTCTCGCTTCACGATAATAAAGATCATCAGCGATAAGCTCTCCATTCCTCTCGCTTCACGATAATAAAGATTAGCTCTCCGTTCGTCTCGCTTCACAATAATAAAGACGATCAGAGAGAAGCTCTTCGTTCGTCTCACTTCACAATAATAAAGACGATTAGAGAGAAGCTCTTCGTTCGTCTCACTTCACAATAATAAAGATTAGCTCTTCGTTCGTCTCACTTCACAATAATAAAGATTAGCTCTCCGTTCCTCTCGCTTCACGATAATAAAGACGATCAGAGAGAAGCTCTCCGTTCCTCTCGCTTCACGATCAGAGAGAAGCTCTTCATTCCTCTCGCTTCACAATAATAAAGATTAGCTCTCCGTTCCTCTCGCTTCACGATAATAAAGACGATCAGAGAGAAGCTCTTCGTTCCTCTCGCTTCACGATAATAAAGATTAGCTCTCCGTTCCTCTCGCTTCACGATAATAAAGACGATCAGAGAGAAGCTCTCCGTTGCTCTCGCTTCACGATAATAAAGATCATCAGCGATAAGCTCTCCATTCCTCTCGCTTCACGATAATAAAGATTAGCTCTCCGTTCCTCTCGCTTCACAATAATAAAGACGATCAGAGAGAAGCTCTTCGTTCGTCTCACTTCACAATAATAAAGACGATTAGAGAGAAGCTCTTCGTTCGTCTCACTTCACAATAATAAAGATTAGCTCTCCGTTCCTCTCGCTTCACGATAATAAAGACGATCAGAGAGAAGCTCTCCGTTCCTCTCGCTTCACGATAATAAAGACGATCAGAGAGAAGCTCTTCGTTCCTCTCGCTTCACGATAATAAAGACGATCAGAGAGAAGCTCTTCATTCCTCTCGCTTCACAATAATAAAGATTAGCTCTCCGTTCCTCTCGCTTCACGATAATAAAGACGATCAGAGAGAAGCTCTCCATTCCTCTCGCTTCACGATAATAAAGACGATCAGAGAGAAGCTCTTCGTTCCTCTCGCTTCACGATAATAAAGACGATCAGAGAGAAGCTCTTCGTTCCTCTCGCTTCACTATAATAAAGACGATCAGAGAGAAGCTCTCCGTTCCTCTCGCTTCACGATAATCAAGACGATCAGAGAGAAGCTCTCCGTTCCTCTCGCTTCACGATAATAAAGATTAGCTCTCCGTTCCTCTCGCTTCACGATAATAAAGATTAGCTCTCCGTTCCTCTCGCTTCACGATAATAAAGATTAGCTCTCCGTTCCTCTCGCTTCACGATAATAAAGATCATCAGAGAGAAGCTCTCCGTTCCTCTCGCTTCACGATAATAAAGACGATCAGAGAGAAGCTCTCCGTTCCTCTCGCTTCACGATAATAAAGACGATCAGAGAGAAGCTCTCCGTTCCTCTCCCTTCACGATAATAAAGATGATCAGAGAGAAGCTCTCCGTTCCTCTCGCTTCACGATAATAAAGATTAGCTCTTCGTTCCTCTCGCTTCACGATAATAAAGACGATCAGAGAGAAGCTCTCCGTTCCTCTCGCTTCACGATAATAAAGACGATCAGAGATAAGCTCTTCGTTCCTCTCGCTTCACAATAATGAAGACGATCAGAGAGAAGCTCTTTGTTCCTCTCGCTTCACGATAATAAAGACGATCAGAGAGAAGCTCTCCATTCCTCTCGCTTCACGATAATAAAGATTAGCTCTCCGTTCCTCTCGCTTCACGATAATAAAGACGATCAGAGAGAAGCTCTCCATTCCTCTCGCTTCACGATAATAAAGACGATCAGAGAGAAGCTCTCCGTTCCTCTCGCTTCACGATAATAAAGATTAGCTCTTCGTTCCTCTCGCTTCACGATAATAAAGACGATCAGAGAGAAGCTCTCCGTTCCTCTCGCTTCACGATAATAAAGACGATCAGAGATAAGCTCTTCGTTCCTCTCGCTTAACAATAATAAAGACGATCAGAGAGAAGCTCTTTGTTCCTCTCGCTTCACGATAATAAAGACGATCAGAGAGAAGCTCTCCATTCCTCTCGCTTCACGATAATAAAGATTAGCTCTCCGTTCCTCTCGCTTCACGATAATAAAGACGATCAGAGAGAAGCTCTCCGTTCCTCTCGCTTCACGATAATAAAGATTAGCGCTTCGTTCGTCTCACTTCACAATAATAAAGACATTTAGAGAGAAGCTCTTCGTTCGTCTCACTTCACAATAATAAAGACTATCAGAGAGAAGCTCTCCGTTCCTCTCGCTTCACGATAATAAAGATCATCAGAGATAAGCTCTTCGTTCCTCTCGCTTCACGATAATAAAGACGATCAGAGAGAAGCTCTTCATTCCTCTCGCTTCACAATAATAAAGATTAGCTCTCCGTTCCTCTCGCTTCACGATAATAAAGACGATCAGAGAGAAGCTCTCCATTCCTCTCGCTTCACTATAATAAAGACGATCAGAGAGAAGCTCTCCGTTCCTCTCGCTTCACGATAATCAAGACGATCAGAGAGAAGCTCTCCGTTCCTCTCGCTTCACGATAATAAAGATTAGCTCTCCGTTCCTCTCGCTTCACGATAATAAAGATTAGCTCTCCGTTCCTCTCGCTTCACGATAATAAAGATTAGCTCTCCGTTCCTCTCGCTTCACGATAATAAAGATCATCAGAGAGAAGCTCTCCGTTCCTCTCGCTTCACGATAATAAAGACGATCAGAGAGAAGCTCTCCGTTCCTCTCGCTTCACGATAATAAAGACGATCAGAGAGAAGCTCTCCGTTCCTCTCCCTTCACGATAATAAAGATGATCAGAGAGAAGCTCTCCGTTCCTCTCGCTTCACGATAATAAAGATTAGCTCTTCGTTCCTCTCGCTTCACGATAATAAAGACGATCAGAGAGAAGCTCTCCGTTCCTCTCGCTTCACGATAATAAAGACGATCAGAGATAAGCTCTTCGTTCCTCTCGCTTCACAATAATGAAGACGATCAGAGAGAAGCTCTTTGTTCCTCTCGCTTCACGATAATAAAGACGATCAGAGAGAAGCTCTCCATTCCTCTCGCTTCACGATAATAAAGATTAGCTCTCCGTTCCTCTCGCTTCACGATAATAAAGACGATCAGAGAGAAGCTCTCCATTCCTCTCGCTTCACGATAATAAAGACGATCAGAGAGAAGCTCTCCGTTCCTCTCGCTTCACGATAATAAAGATTAGCTCTTCGTTCCTCTCGCTTCACGATAATAAAGACGATCAGAGAGAAGCTCTCCGTTCCTCTCGCTTCACGATAATAAAGACGATCAGAGATAAGCTCTTCGTTCCTCTCGCTTAACAATAATAAAGACGATCAGAGAGAAGCTCTTTGTTCCTCTCGCTTCACGATAATAAAGACGATCAGAGAGAAGCTCTCCATTCCTCTCGCTTCACGATAATAAAGATTAGCTCTCCGTTCCTCTCGCTTCACGATAATAAAGACGATCAGAGAGAAGCTCTCCGTTCCTCTCGCTTCACGATAATAAAGATTAGCGCTTCGTTCGTCTCACTTCACAATAATAAAGACATTTAGAGAGAAGCTCTTCGTTCGTCTCACTTCACAATAATAAAGACTATCAGAGAGAAGCTCTCCGTTCCTCTCGCTTCACGATAATAAAGACGATCAGAGAGAAGCTCTTCGTTCCTCTCGCTTCACGATAATAAAGACGATCAGAGAGAAGCTCTTCGTTCCTCTCGCTTCACAATAATAAAGACGATCAGAGAGAAGCTCTCCGTTCCTCTCGCTTCACGATAATAAAGATTAGCTCTCCGTTCCTCTCGCTTCACGATAATAAAGATTAGCGCTTCGTTCCTCTCACTTCACAATAATAAAGACGATCAGAGAGAAGCTCTCCGTTCCTCTCGCTTCACGATAATAAAGACGATCAGAGAGAAGCTCTTCGTTCCTCTCGCTTCACGATAATAAAGATTAGCTCTCCGTTCCTCTCGCTTCACGATAATAAAGACGATCAGAGAGAAGCTCTCCATTCCTCTCGCTTCACGATAATAAAGATTAGCTCTCCGTTCCTCTCGCTTCACGATAATAAAGATTAGCGCTTCGTTCCTCTCACTTCACAATAATAAAGACGATCAGAGAGAAGCTCTCCGTTCCTCTCGCTTCACGATAATAAAGACGATCAGAGAGAAGCTCTTCGTTCCTCTCGCTTCACGATAATAAAGATTAGCTCTCCGTTCCTCTCGCTTCACGATAATAAAGACGATCAGAGAGAAGCTCTCCATTCCTCTCGCTTCACGATAATAAAGACGATCAGAGAGAAGCTCTTCGTTCCTCTCGCTTCACGATAATAAAGATTAGCGCTTCGTTCGTCTCACTTCACAATAATAAAGACGATCAGAGAGAAGCTCTCCGTTCCTCTCGCTTCACGATAATAAAGATCATCAGCGATAAGCTCTCCATTCCTCTCGCTTCACGATAATAAAGATTAGCTCTCCGTTCCTCTCGCTTCACAATAATAAAGACGATCAGAGAGAAGCTCTTCGTTCGTCTCACTTCACAATAATAAAGACGATTAGAGAGAAGCTCTTCGTTCGTCTCACTTCACAATAATAAAGATTAGCTCTCCGTTCCTCTCGCTTCACGATAATAAAGACGATCAGAGAGAAGCTCTCCGTTCCTCTCGCTTCACGATAATAAAGACGATCAGAGAGAAGCTCTTCGTTCCTCTCGCTTCACGATAATAAAGACGATCAGAGAGAAGCTCTTCATTCCTCTCGCTTCACAATAATAAAGATTAGCTCTCCGTTCCTCTCGCTTCACGATAATAAAGACGATCAGAGAGAAGCTCTCCATTCCTCTCGCTTCACGATAATAAAGACGATCAGAGAGAAGCTCTTCGTTCCTCTCGCTTCACGATAATAAAGACGATCAGAGAGAAGCTCTTCGTTCCTCTCGCTTCACGATAATAAAGATTAGCGCTTCGTTCCTCTCGCTTCACTATAATAAAGACGATCAGAGAGAAGCTCTTCGTTCCTCTCGCTTCACAATAATAAAGACGATCAGAGAGAAGCTCTCCGTTCCTCTCGCTTCACGATAATAAAGACGATCAGAGAGAAGCTCTCCATTCCTCTCGCTTCACGATAATAAAGACGATCAGAGAGAAGCTCTTCGTTCCTCTCGCTTCACGATAATAAAGATCATCAGAGAGAAGCTCTCCGTTCCTCTCGCTTCACGATAATAAAGACGATCAGAGAGAAGCTCTCCGTTCCTCTCGCTTCACAATAATAAAGACGATCAGAGAGAAGCTCTTCGTTCCTCTCGCTTCACAATAATAAAGACGATCAGAGAGAAGCTCTCCGTTCCTCTCGCTTCACGATAATAAAGATTAGCTCTCCGTTCCTCTCGCTTCACAATAATAAAGATTAGCTCTTCGTTCGTCTCGCTTCACGATAATAAAGACGATCAGAGAGAAGCTCTCCGTTTCTCTCGCTTCACGATAATAAAGATTAGCTCTCCGTTCCTCTCGCTTCACGATAATAAAGATTAGCTCTCCGTTCCTCTCGCTTCACAATAATAAAGATTAGCTCTTCGTTCGTCTCGCTTCACGATAATAAAGACGATCAGAGATAAGCTCTCCGTTCCTCTCGCTTCACGATAATAAAGATTAGCTCTTCGTTCCTCTCGCTTCACGATAATAAAGACTATCAGAGAGAAGCTCTCCGTTCCTCTCGCTTCACGATAATAAAGATTAGCTCTACGTTCCTCTCGCTTCACGATAATAAAGATTAGCTCTTCGTTCCTCTCGCTTCACGATAATAAAGACGATCAGAGAGAAGCTCTCCGTTCCTCTCGCTTCACAATAATAAAGATTAGCTCTTCGTTCCTCTCGCTTCACGATAATAAAGACGATCAGAGATAAGCTCTCCGTTCCTCTCGCTTCACGATAATAAAGATTAGCTCTTCGTTCCTCTCGCTTCACGATAATAAAGACGATCAGAGAGAAGGTCTCCGTTCCTCTCGCTTCACGATAATAAAGACGATCAGAGAGAAGCTCTCCGTTCCTCTCCCTTCACGATAATAAAGATGATCAGAGAGAAGCTCTCCGTTCCTCTCGCTTCACGATAATAAAGATTAGCTCTTCGTTCCTCTCGCTTCACGATAATAAAGACTATCAGAGAGAAGCTCTCCGTTCCTCTCGCTTCACGATAATAAAGATTAGCTCTACGTTCCTCTCGCTTCACGATAATAAAGATTAGCTCTTCGTTCCTCTCGCTTCACGATAATAAAGACGATCAGAGAGAAGCTCTTCATTCCTCTCGCTTCACAATAATAAAGATAATCATTGTTTTGAGGAGACAGTTCTGCACTGGCTGTGAGATATGATGATCTAGTGCTGGATTTGTGTTTATTATTGTTCAAATCTTATACACCTGCCTAGTTTTTATAATGAATTCGAGTGACAGTGATCACACTGCACTTAATGTGGAAAACACTGAAATATTTTTGATAATTTAATAAAGCCATAATAATAAACCCAACCCCACATATGAATTATTATTATTCATAATTTTAAAAAAGAATTCGTAAATTTTCACTGTAGTAGCAAGACAGACATTTTTTGAAGTCGTTCTGATTTATAAATCAAAGCATGATCATATTATTAATGTCTTTACTGTCACTATTAGTCCTGCATAGATTCAGTCTTCCACATATTCTGGAGCTTATTGTGAATATATTCCATCAGTTCTGGACACTGAAAAGCTAAACTGCACATTATTTCTGTGTTTGGAAACTCATGTTGTGAATCAGGGCTTGTTCTCTGCAGTCATTCAGAGAAATGCGTCACATCTAGTTTGAAAATCATTCTCAAAAGGCTAACATTTAAGTAAGGAATAATTGACGACGGGACGTTGAATTATTAGAAAAATAATGCACACCCGAGTGTGCATTATTTTTCTACTAATTCAACGGTCCAGAGTCAATTATACCGCTTATACTACGGTTGCCACACCTCAACACATCGATCAGATGATATATTTTAAGACATTCGTCCGGTTTTTGTACTTAAATCGCTATTGTGAGGAGGATTATTTCTTCCGCATCTCATCCATCGCCTCCGTTGCTAATTCCAAACGTCATTTTAGACCTAGACATTGAGGCTTGAGCCGTTGAAAGCAGACTAATGCAGTTAATGACTAAATTATGAGAGAGAGACAGAGAAAGAGAAAGAGAGAGACTGAGCGTGCGTGAATTAGCCTACCTCTCTGAGTCTCTCATCAGTGTTCGGCAGCTTGACTGATAAAACGATGTTTTTACTAGCGGACAACTACAGTGAATACTGTAACATTCATTAAAATTACTTACTTGATGTTGTTTCCTAAAATGCTTTTAAGACTGAACGCAGCCGTTTGTGATTCCAATTTGCGCCGCGAGCAGACGCGAGTAAAGTGCAGACGCCGATGCAGGAGAGCTCGGTCTGACTGCGGGCTACTTTTACACTGTTGCCGCGGGTTATAATGCAAGTTAGTGGTTCTAAATTCACATTAAGCCACGGATTCATGGGTTTTTTGCTCTAATTTATTTTTGGTTTTGTGCTGATATTGGTATATTTTGCAAGGAATCTGTCCCTTGACGTGATTGGATGTTGAATGTGACGTAGCAAACCGAGGGCTGTTTAAAGCCGCATTTCTTGAATGCTTGAATCTGATTGGCTGACGAATGTTCTAAGGTGTGCAATTATTTCAGGGAAACGCAGAGCGAACGTAGTTCTCCATTTGCGTCGTGGTCGCATCACCACCGGCTCGGGTGTGCATTATTTTTCTAATAATTCAACGGCCCGTCATCAATTATTCCTTACTTATACTACGGGGCCGTTGAATGCTTGAATCTGATTGGCTGACGAACGTTCTGAGGTGTGCAATTATTTTCAGGGAAACGCACGGCGAACGTAGTTCCAGGCAGTTCTCTTGACCGCATTACAGTTCCATATCACTTCGCATAGTTAACTGTAATAACGGAAATTAGCATACAGTAGTGCTAACGTTACCAGCACACAGGACTAACAAAAACAACAACATGACAGACATTTCTCACTAGCGAGGTAATAACAGCGCTGCATCTTAAAGCAGACTTACAGTTTAGAGACGGTGCTTCAGAACACTGTTGAGGGACACACAGAGGTAGCCTAATTCATACAAGCTCTCTCTCTCTCTCTCTCTCTTTCTGTGTCTCTGTCTCTCTCGCTCTCTTTCTAATAACTTCATTATTAACTGCATTAGTCTGCTATCAACGGCTCAAGCCTCCATTGCCAGCTTTAAAATTACGTTTTGGAACTAGCAAAAGAGTCGTTGGATGAGATGCGGAAGAAATAATCCTACTCACAATAGCGATTTAAGTAGAAAAACCGGACGAATCCCTTGAAATATATCATCTGATCGATGTCTTGAGGTGTGGCAACCGTAGTATAAGCGGAATAATTGACTCCGGACCGTTGAATTATTAGAAAAATAATGCACACCCGAGGTGTAACGGCCACTCCGCTTCGCGTCGTGGCCGCATCACCACCTCGGGTGTGCATTATTTTTCTAATAATTCAACGGCCCGTCGTCAATTATTCCTTACTTAATGCACGACGTGGAGGCAAAGAACCGTCTGACGCGCAGCGAAGATTATTCCATGGTCATTTGCCAAGTAATAGACAAGTTAAAACTTGTATTGCTCTTTGCAGCGCAATATTTGACCGGAAGGGTAATAATGACAGTTATTTTCGTCAGTTACGGCTCGTTAGCGCTAGCATTCTGCCAGCTTCAAATCAGACACAGCGATGAAATAGTGCGGTAAGACCACATTTATTTGTATTTATAGCATGTATTTCAATTAATTATCGATCGAGAGAGAGAGAGAGAAGCAACATTCTGAACAGACACACTAGATACGAGCTCCTATTCAATCACATAAAATACTGCTGTTAACTGAGGTAAAAGCTCATAAAAACCTGTGTTCAACACTTATGGAAATATAAGAGTACAGAAACAAAGTGATAACTTTCAGTCACTTCACTGGAGGAGCCGCAACTGATTTACAGTGATTTACTGTGATTTACAGTGGCATCTGCAGCTGAGAGAGCGATCAGAGCGACTACATACAGCTGAACAATCATCAGTACGGTACAGCAACGCAAGCTCAAGAAGAGACAAATATAGCCTACATCAACACAGGACATTACCGTATGGCACTAAGAAGATTTATATAATAATATAAATATATATATTATTTTTATTATTAACAATTACCAGCATCATATAAATCTCAACTGTCAATAACGGACGCATTCAGCGGTTGCCATGGAGATGGTTTATCCTGCAGACATTAAAGGAGACAAAATTAAGGCATTTAAACAAACACTGTTACACAAACATTCTGAATCTCTTTATGTTGATATTACATCTCAAGAAAAGAGGACAAACTTGATCTTCAATACAGAGAGGAACCTCATATGGAAAAGTGTTATTAATGAACATTTCCCCCATAATGATGAACTGATGACTGAGCAGGCCACACATGCGTCCAGTTACCTCCGGTGTCTTCCTGAGAAAATGGCTCTTATAGAGATGGAGGTGTCAGAATTAAAGCAGCTAATTCTGAGCCGCCCAGATGAATTTACCATCAATAATCTTAAAGCTGAAAATTAAGGATTTGCACAACGTCAACATGAAACTGAAGGCTGAAATGTCAAAAATGAAAGAAGACTCGATACAGAGAGAAAGAAAATTCACGAAAAACATCCAGGAGTTAAAAGAAAAGCTGAAAGAACAGACTGCAATGTGTTTACAGCCGAAAAACAAGGAAAGTGAATCTCCCAACAACAACTGCACTGAGAGTAGTTCCCAACTCCATCATGAAGTGACGTCCCACAGCTCCACAGCTCCAGACACAGTGAATGGCCATGAGAAGAAGCCCACTCACACACCACCACCGTCCCACAGCTCCACAGCTCCAGACACAGTGAATGGCCATGAGAAGAAGCCCACTCACACACCGCCACCGTCCCACAGCTCCACAGCTCCAGACACAGTGAATGGCCATGAGAAGAAGCCCACTCACACACCACCACCGTCCCACAGCTCCACAGCTCCAGACACAGTGAATGGCCATGAGAAGAAGCCCACTCACACACCACCACCGTCCCACAGCTCCAGAGCTCCAGACACAGTGAATGGCCATGAGAAGAAGCCCACTCACACACCGCCACCGTCCCACAGCTCCACAGCTCCAGACACAGTGAATGGCCATGAGAAGAAGCCCACTCACACACCACCACCGTCCCACAGCTCCAGACACAGTGAATGGCCATGAGAAGAAGCCCACTCACACACCGCCACCGTCCCACAGCTCCACAGCTCCAGACACAGTGAATGGCCATGAGAAGAAGCCCACTCACACACCGCCACCGTCCCACAGCTCCACAGCTCCAGACACAGTGAATGGCCATGAGAAGAAGCCCACTCACACACCGCCACCGTCCCACAGCTCCACAGCTCCAGACACAGTGAATGGCCATGAGAAGAAGCGCACTCACACACCGCCACCGTCCCACAGCTCCACAGCTCCAGACACAGTGAATGGCCATGAGAAGAAGCGCACTCACACACCGCCACCGTCCCACAGCTCCACAGCTCCAGACACAGTGAATGGCCACGAGAAGAAGCCCACTCACACACCACCACCGTCCCACAGCTCCAGACACAGTGAATGGCCATGAGAAGAAGCCCACTCACACACCACCACCGTCCCACAGCTCCACAGCTCCAGACACAGTGAATGGCCATGAGAAGAAGCGCACTGACACACCCCCACCGTCCCACAGCTCCACAGCTCCAGACACTGTGAATGGCCATGAGAAGAAGCGCACTGACACACCGCCACCGTCCCACAGCTCCACAGCTCCAGACACAGTGAATGGCCATGAGAAGAAGCCCACTCACACACCACCACCGTCCCACAGCTCCACAGCTCCAGACACAGTGAATGGCCATGTGAAGAAGCGCACTCACACTCCGCCACCGTCCCACAGCTCCAGACACAGTGAATGGCCAGCAGCACACTCACACCCCGCCGCCGTCCCACAGAACACCAGCGACTCAGGCCTCAGTAGTTCTTCTGATGGACTCAATAGGAAAGAACATTGAACCCAAGAAACTCTTCCCCAGACAGCGGGTTCTAGCGCTCCACTGCAGAAACACAAAACGTGTTCATGAACTGCTCACTAGTGATGATCTCAGCAGCCCGCAATGTATTATCATTCATACAGGTACCAATGACCTCCATAGTTTAAATGAAGGTACAGCCAAGGCAATGCATGAGATGGCAGAGAAAGCCTCACAGACATTCCCCAGTTCACGTGTACTGATCTCCAGCTTGCTCCCACGGCTCGACGTCCCACCCTCTGTGATTGATAAGATCAACGAAGAGGTCCGTCACTCCTGTTCCAGTCTGCCCAACGTGCACCTAGTCCATCACAGCTCTGTAAGACCGTGGCACCTGTATGACCGGCTCCACCTGAATCAGGATGAAGTCAGGATTTGTGCTAAAGATATCAAAGATGTTGCCCTTGGACGCTTCCCAACAACCGGCTATAAAGGAGCAAAAAGAAATATGAGAATGCAAGCGTTTGAGCCATCTGGACCTTCATCTCGCTCAGGACCACCACAAGACCTTCACAGACAAACCATGACTTCAGGCTGGTCTCACAGAGAGCAAGAGAGGCAGCCGTCCCAGCAGAGAGCAAGCTACGCCCAGGTACTATCACAGCAGACCCCCTCAGCAGCAGCGGCTCAGGAACTCTCCATTAGTGATGTGGGAGAAATCAAACGACTGCTAAGCCTTCTCTGCAACAAAATGCTCAACTGAAATCTGCAATGATTGATCACAACACATTGATTATTATCATTGTGATTATTTTTATTATCGATAGTTGTTATTGTTATTTTTACTATATTATTTATTATTAGTTTTAGTCATTATTCACAATTATTTATTTTAATCAGTTTGACTACCTTTTTACTTGTTCTATTATTACTATTACTTTATTTTGTTTTAATATTTATTTTATTTATACAAATATTTGTTTGTTTTTGTTTTTTTTTGAGGGGGGGGGGGTGTTTGCCTCCAGATAAACAGCAGTACTACTTAATCGCCGATCATATAAAAATGTTAAATATTAGTTTTTGGAATATTCAGGGTTTGTGCTCTAAAACATTTGGATTAAAAAGCACAAACACAGATTTTTTAAATAGCATCACAAATGCTGACATCCTAATTCTAACAGAAGCATGGTGTAGATCAGATGTGTCCACTCAGTGTCCTGCAAGTTACTCTGAAATCATAGTGCCCTCCTGGAAACTCAACTCAATACATCGTGGTAGAGATTCTGGAGGTTTAGTCATATGGATAAAAAATTACATTGCCCCTTTTACATCACCAGTACAGCAAGGCAAAAATCATACTTGGTTAAAATTGGATAAAAGCTTTGGAATTCTAGATAAAGACCTTTTTATCTGTGGAATTTATATTCCTCCATCAGATTCCTCATACTACGACAATCAAGTGTTTTACACTTTACAGGAAGAAATTAGTATCAATTTCTGGGGAAAATTTTACTATGTGGAGATCTAAATGCTCGAACTGGTTCAGAATTAGACTATATTGATAACTCGGGAGATAAACATCTGTTCACACATTTACCCCGAGATCTCTTCAGTACTCTACCTGGAAGAAATAACCAGGATACTGGAGTCAATGTGTCACGGTGCACACACGAGGGAGGGACCAGGAACACGCAGACGAGGATATAACTAAAATAACAGACTTTACTTAGACATCAGGACAGGGCAGGACAAGGCAAGGCAGACAAGGACATCACACACCGGGGTTAACGAGTAGACCAGACCAAATGGCACAACTCAGACAGGACTATAAATACACAGGTAAATTAACAGACACGGCTAGACACGAATAAACTAATGATTACATCAGACAAGGACAGGAAACAAACCAAATATGGGCACAAGAGGCAGGAACACATGACACACACACACAACAGTTCCCTTACAGTACTCCCCCCTCCCGCAAGGCTCGTCCCGAGCCTTAACAGTTCCATCAGGGAGGGGGGGGTGGGCGCTCTGGAGGCCCCTCAGGACAGACATCCACAGGAACACAGGACGGGGACCTCCAGAGCAGAACAGACGGAGGCCCCGGCGGAGCTCAGGAAGCCATGGCGGAGCAGGGAGCTCAGGAGGCGGGTGGTAATTGTGGCCGTGGCATCCTTCATCGGCCCGCCCACCCCACCCAGCTCTACTACCAACCCCCCCCCCCTCCCCCCAACAATTCCATGGGGAATCCAGGGGGTATCAGGAGCCCTCCGGGGCCAGACAGACAGGAACAGGGACAGGACAGGAACCCGATAGCCCTCCAGGGCTAAACACACCGACACAGGAA
Organism: Barbus barbus; assembly: GCF_936440315.1. Classification (NCBI taxonomy): domain Eukaryota; kingdom Metazoa; phylum Chordata; class Actinopteri; order Cypriniformes; family Cyprinidae; genus Barbus; species Barbus barbus. The sequence goes on from NC_136737.1 coordinate 32,923,898, forward strand.
CAGGACAGGACAGGACCGGACAGGACCGCCCACAGGAACAGGAGCCCACCTGGGCTAGCTAGGAAGCTGAGTCTTCCTCTGGGCTTGACGAGGAGTCAGGGGCCCTCACAGGGTCCCTCAACAACCTCCTCCACTTCTGCGACAGGGGGGACAAGCGGCTACGACTGGCCTCCATGGCCACAACTCAAGGAGCCGCCTGCCCCAGACGAGTCTCCATGGACACGACAAGACAAGACAAGGTATGGTAAGTTTAAAATGTTCCTGTGGGCACAACGAACAAACACGGCTCTCCTGGCCGTGACATGTGGACTTGATCCACGGAGAGGGTATCGGCGACCGACGGGCATGAGTCAGCGGCAATCCGGCAGGCTTGAGTCAGCGGCAATCCGGCGGGCATGGAATCAGAGGCTGGCCGGCGGGCATTGAGTCAGAGGCGGGTCGGCGGCGTGCACAGGGAAGCCGCGGACGGCGGCGTGAACAGGGGAGACGCCGACGGTGGGTGGGCTTTCCCCACGGACGGCGACGTGATCTCCCGCGAACGGCGGGCTCAGTGTGCCGCGGGTAGCGGCGTGAGCCGCCGACGGTGGGTTGGCTTTCCCCACGGACGGCGGACTTGGGTGAACCGCAGGTAGCGGCGTGATCTCCCGCGAATGGCGGGCTCGGTGTGCCGCGGACGGCGGCGTGAACTCCCGCGAACGGCGGGCTCGGGGTGAGCGGCAAGGTTGGGAGCCGCGGACGGCGGCGGATATCTCCCACGATCGGCGGGTTGGATGAGCCGCGGAAAGCGGCGTGATCTCCCGCGATCGGCAGACTGCAGGGCTCGCGACCAGCGGACTCGCAACACTCGCGGCAATCCTGCCGAACTCCCACGCCGACATGTCGTGGGCTAGGGCAGAAGGACGAGTGGCGACTTCCATGCCACGAGGGACAGATAAAAACAGGAACCAAAAAAAGACTTTTCAAAACGAAAAAACAAAACCGAGTGAAGGGGCGCCACATACTGTTGTGGTCTGGTCTTCTGTCACGGTGCACACACGAGGGAGGGACCAGGAACACGCAGACGAGGATATAACTCAAATAACAGACTTTACTTAGACATCAGGACAGGGCAGGACAAGGCAAGGCAGACAAGGACATCACACACCGGGGTTAACGAGTAGACCAGACCAAATGGCACAACACAGACAGGACTATAAATACACAGGTAAATTAACAGACACGGCTAGACACGAATAAACTAATGATTACATCAGACAAGGACAGGAAACAAACCAAATATGGGCACAAGAGGCAGGAACACATGACACACACACAACAGTTCCCTTACACAATGGGCATGGCAAAGAGGTAGCCCCCCTTTGTCAAACTTTAGGACTTTATATCCTCAATGGTAGAATCAAAGGAGATTCCTGTGGACAATTTACCTATAGCTCAAATCTCGGCAACAGTGTTGTAGATTATGCCATATAGAATATAAGCCCCTCCCATTTCAGTGCACTTACCGTCAAAGCTCATCACCCCTGTCTGATCACAGCCAGATCAATCTCTTCAGGTGAAAACATCAAATCAAGAGAGATCCAGAAAAAGCCAATTCATCTACATAAACTCAAAACATATAGATGGACTCGTAATGCTGCTGAAACATATATTAAAGTATTGAAGTCAAATGAAATAGTCAATTCCATAACACTGTTTAACAATTCAACATATGATAATAATTGGAAATGAATACATTTAGCAATTAAACATATTAATGATATTTTTGAAAACAGCAAAAAAGGCTAATTTAAATAAAACTACCACATATAAACACAAAAACAGAGCTAAACAAAAACCTTCTGAAAAGTGGTTTGACCGTGATTGTAAAACAATAAGACAAGCGCTACGATTAATCTCAAATCAAAAACACAAAGATCCAGTCAACTCAGAATTACGCTTAAAGCACTCAGAACTTCTGAAACAATACAAAAGCACACTGAGACAGAAGAAATTAGATTATTATAACAACACACTTCAGAAGATCAGGGTCAGTTCTGGAGCACTTGGCACAGTCTGAACAATACAGAGCCACAATAACTTGCCAAAACTGAAAACTGAAATCCCTCAAATGTAAGAAATCCTGTGGCCCTGACAACAGAAACAATGAGATGCTTAAAAACATCTCTCCTGAACTTCAGATTGCATTACTCAAACTCTTCAATCTGACTCTGAGTTCAGGCGTTTTTCCTGAGGTCTGGAACACAGGACTCATCTCTCCCATCTTTAAAAGTGGAGACAAAACAGATCCTAATAACTACAGAGGGATATGTGTAACCAGTAATTTGGCAAAAGTATTTTGCTCTATAATCAACTCTCGGATTTCATCTTTCTTAAAGCAGCACAATATCATCAGCAAATCTCAAATTGGCTTCCTCCCTAAACATCGAACCACTGACCATATTCACACACTACACACATTAATAAATCAACATGTACACCTAAAGAAAGAGGGAAAAATATTTGCATGCTTCAGAGATTTTAAGAAGGCTTTTGACTCCATTTGGCATAATGGATTGCTTTATAAAATCATTCAAAGTGGCATAGGGGGTAAAATTTATGACTTAATTAAAAACATGTATTACCAAAATAAATGTGCAGTAAAAATTGGACAGCAAAGGACAGACTATTTTTCTCAACAGCGAGGAGTGAGACAGGGCTTTATTTAACATATATATCAATGAACTGGCAGATCTACTGGACCAATCAGACAGTCCAGGACTACAATTATTCCTCACAGAAGTCAAATATTTACTGTATGCAGACGACTTGCTAATTCTATCTAAAACACCAGAAGGTCTCCAGAACAACCTTGACATTTTAACTAAATACTGCCTTGATTGGAACTTAGAAGTCAACATCCAACAAACTAAGATTATGATATTTCAGAAAACAACAGAAATCTAGAACATATTTACTTCAAACACCACACTTCAACATGCTTTACAATATAATTATCTCGGTCTGGTTTTAACTCAAACTGGACATTTCAATTTGGCAATAAAAGCATTACTTGTAAAAGCCCGCAGGGCACTGCATGCCATACGAACAAAATTATTCAAAATAAACATTACACATAGAACGGTGATTAAACTGATCTGGAACTACCTGTGCATAATGCAGACCTCTGTAAATAATAATGTAAAATACTGGCTACTAGTGCTGTACAGTAAAGAGCAAGCACACTTCAAGCACTGCTTCACTGTAATAGTTCACTGTAACCGCAGTCAAACAGCTGGAACATTAAGCATTTATGATCAATAATCACTGAAGATTAAATGTGATAATGCTATATTATTATTGCTGTTAATATTAGCAGTAATGTATGTGATTATTTTATCTTCATTCACAGTAAACATGTCTGAATTGCAGCTTTACTGATCGATGGTGTCGACTGTCCCTTTGCTCCACCTGCTGCTGATTTAATGAACGAGTTTCTCATGTGACCGGGTTGTGTTTACCGCGGTGATAACAGACATTTTACTCCACTATCTACTGCATTAAAAACACCTGGAGAGACTCCATTAAGATTCTGGTCTGTTATTTAGGAGAAAATCTCTCATTTATTATAAAGGTGTCATATTCATTATTAAATATGATAGTTTAGTTAATGATGAAACACTTACAGAGCTTTTCTGCAGTTGATCACAGCTGGTATCAGTCTTCTTCTGCCCTCATCTGATGTGTTGTATTTCTTGAGCTCAAACTCATCCAGCGGCTCCTCTGACATCTGAAGCATGTAGGAGATTGTTGAGCAGTGAGCAGAAGTGACATACTTCTCTGAGTGTTTGTCTGATTTCACAAACTCCTGAATCTCTCTGAACAGAGTCTGATCTTTCACTTCCAGCAGACAGAGGAACAGATTGATGGACTGACCAGCTGAGAGACCATGACTACCCTTGATCTTCTCTTTAATGTACTGTGTGGTTTCTCTGATGCTCTCTGAGCTGTTCTCTGTGTGTGTCAGTAGATCCTGTAAGAGTCTCTGATTGGACTCCAGTGAGACGCCCAGCAGGAACCGCAGGAACAGATCCAGATGACCATTCTTACTCTCAAGAGCTTTATCTACTGCTGATCTAAGTAGATCATACAGAGAGCATCTAAGAAACTGCAGCAATTCTTTGTTAACCACATGTGAGTAAAGCAGATAGAAAGCAGCGAGAAACTCCTGAAGGCTCAGATGAATGAAGCTGTAGACTTTCCTCTGATGAATCACAGATTCCTCCTTAAAGATCTCAGTGCAAATCCCAGAATACACTGAGGCGTCAGTGACGTCTATGCCGCTCTCAATCAGGTCCTCCTCATAGAACATCACATTGCCCTTCATCAGCTGTTTGAAAGCCACTTCAGCAAGTTTCACAATCACTTCTCTGTTGGACTGCAGGAGTTTCTTTGGATCTCTCTCTTCATACTTCTGGTTCCTCATGTTGATCTGAATCAGCAGGAAGTGGATGTACATTTCAGTCAGAGTTTGAGGGATTTCTGCACTCAGATCTTCTTCCAGGAGCTTCTGAAGCACAGTGGATGAGATCCAGCAGAAGACGGGGATGTGGCACATGATGTGGAGGCTTCTTGCTCTTCTGATGTGTGAGATGATTCTGCTGGCTTGATGCTGGTCACTGATTCTCTTCCTGAAATATTCCTCCTTTTGAGGCTCATTGAATCCCTGAATTTCTGTCAGACGGTTGATGTATTTGGAGGGGATCTGACTGGCTGCTGCTGGTCTGGAGGTGATCCAGATGAGAGCAGAGGGAAGCAGCTCTCCTTTCATGAGCTTTGACATCAACACACCCACTGATGAAGTCTCAGTCACATCACAAACTTTCTGAGCGTCTGAAAACATCAGTGTGATTCTGCTTTCATCCAGACCATCAAAGATGAACACAACTTTACAATCCTCATAAATCTTTGAGTCCAGATCTTGAAGTTCAGGATGAAAGTCCAGCAGAAGTCTGTGAAGACTGTACTGATGATCTCGGATCAAGTTCAGCTCTCGAAATGGAAGCACAAACATCAAATCTACATCCTGATTGGCTTTTCCCTCGGCCCAGTCCAGAATGAACTTCTGCACAGAGACGGTTTTTCCGATTCCAGCGATGCCTTTAGTAAGAACAGTCTTGATCTGGTCTTTCTCCTCACATCCTGGTTCAGCTGAGGCTTTAAAGATGTCATTGCAGTAGATTGGACTGTCTTGTGAGTGTTTTGTTCTGGCTGTTTTCTCCATCTGTAAAACCTCATGTTCTTCATTCACTCCTTCACTCTCTCCCTCTATGATGTAGAGCTGTGTGTAGATCCTGTTCAGGAGGGTTTGATTCTCCTGGAGTTTCAGTCCCTCAAATAATCTCTCATACTTGTTCTTCATGCTGGTTTTGAGCCGGTCTTTGACTCTCTGTAGTTCATCATCTACTGTTTGAGGAGAATCTAGATCTCCAATCTGATCATCTCTAGTCCCTCTGCAGAAACAACAGAAATAAAACAAACAACAAATTAAATAATAATGTAAATTAAAGCATTTAAATACATACAATTAAAAATACAAATCATATTGTAAATCAATACATATGACAATCTTGTATTTCATGTATAATTAATGTCTGATATATTTCTATTTCAGTTCATTTTCTAATTCAAAGCTGAAGACTGGAGTAATGATGCTGAAAATTCAGTGTCCCATGATCTTCAGAAACTATTCTAATATACTGATGTATTATCAATGTTGAAACTGTTCTGCTGCTTCATATTTATATGGAACCTGTGTTTCTTTTTTCTTTGATTCTTTGATTAATACAAAGTTTAAAAGAGCAGCATTCATTCAAAATATAAATATTTTCTAACAATAGAAGTCTTTACTATCAATTTGATCCATTTAACACATCCTTGCTGAATAAAGTTTATTTAACTTTCTTAAAGTATCTTAAAAAAAAAAAAAAGAAAAAAAAATTGAATAGTTTATATTGTAACACAGAATCTCTATTTTGACTAAACACAGTTCTTTTTAACTTTTTTATATTTTAAAAATACCACAAGTCCCGGATGGATGGACGGATGGATGTTTGATTAGGATAAATTAAATTAATGTGTTATACCTTCATCTGATTACCAGAAAAATTAAGAAGAACATTTTATATTATTATTGTTTAAGAAAGGACCCTACACAAAAAAAGAATAGGTTTAAAATACAGGCCTGTGGTTCTTAATTTCTTTTTATTAATCCACCATTTGTAAAGTGATGTTTACTGTTAATTTTTTAGAAATATCAATAGCTTTTGTATTAAAAATATATTCACTGAATGTAATCCAAAAATCGAGAATCGAATGGAAAGCTTGCGAATCAAAATCGAATCGGGACATCTGAATCAATACCCAGCCCCAGGGCCGTAGCTAGAGGATTGGGGGCCCCCTGAAAAAATATTGATGTTGGCCCCCACATCAATACATATAGATGTATACAGGGGCGGACTGGGGCCAAAAAGTGGCCCTGGACTTTTTGGCACAGAGCGACCCACCAAACCCTGTCCACAACACACCACACCATAAATGAGTGGCATAATCTTGACATTATAATTTGTCTTTTCTGGTGTATATGGCAAATAGTAAATAATTTTTAATAATTTTTACAAGGGACAGTTTAATATCACTAAAGTTAAATACCAATATTATCGGTCCAAATGACACAATGCTCTGGTATCGTCCAGAAGACTTAAATAGTGCAGAATGTGGACTGTTTTAATAGGCCTTTCTATTGGTCATATACAGTATTTGTCCTTTTGCAGGAGCTTGACATCTATCATTATAAGTAATAGAGCTCCAATTGTGGAGAAGAGTATACTAATTATTTTGATGATGAAAAATACAGTAAACAGTACTGTGAAATATATAATGTTACAATTTAAAACAGCTGTCTTCTATGCGAATACATAGTAAAATATAGTTGACTGTTGTGATGTGCAGCTGTATTTTCAGCATCATTTCTCCAGTCTTCAGTGTCACATGATCTTCAGAAATCATAATAATATACTGATTTACTGCTCAACAAACATTTCTGATTATTATCAATGTTAAAAACTATTGTGCTGCTTCATATTTTTGTGGAAAATGTGATACCATTCAGTCTTGGGTAAGATTAAAAATATAAATTAATATTTTTCTTCAACAATGTTGCTTTAAATCAAAGATTATAGAATATAAAAAGGGACTTTGATTTAAACTGATTTAAGCGACAGTAAATATATTTACACTTATTACAAAGTACTTATATTTCAAATAAATGCGGTTCTTTAACTGAGAACCATTATACCAATAATAAAACCATTATTAATAACTGATAATTAAACCGCAAATTAGGCATCATTAGAATTATTTCTGAAGGGACACTGAAGACTGGATGATGCTGAAAATTCAACTTTGATCACAGCAATAAATTACATTTAAAATATCCTAAATAGAAAACCACTATTTTAAGTGTAATAATTCATTATATTTGGCTATTGTTTTGCTGTATTGTTGATCAAATAAATTCAATATTCTTTCAAATAAATAAAAAGCCTCATTTATTTCAAACTTTTAACTACCAGTGTGTATATAAAATATGCTAATAGTGTGTGTTTAAGCAAATTATATTTTTATTAGGCCTATAATATAAATCACTTTCCTATGCACAACACTCGAAAGTCTTCAGATTTACAGTGTTCTAGAGTAAGATTGAGAATGATTTTTATAGATTTTTAAACATTTTCTTAGACACGTAAAATCACGGAACAAAGCAGATTTACAAGAACTCTTATCTCGTGTCGACTGAAAACTGCATTATAGCCTACATAGTGACAATTCGAATAATGGCATTAAAATATGAGACATTTGAAAAGGCCAGTAATAATTTGCATTCCTAAAAATTAATGTCTGTTATTTAACTAAACGGTTGGCAAATATTGCTGAATTTGTCATGTTTAGCGGCTTACATCTTACCTCAGCTGGCATTCAAGTCGCGCGCAGCTCAGCATCTGTGAACAGTAAATCCCGCCTTCTACACTTTGATTGGCTGTTTCAAACATTTTGACATTGACGAGCGCTTTTGAGCCGCTGCACTGAGCTGGAGCATGCTAAATTAATTAGAATTAATTAGAATGCCCTTGGCCATTCGTCTGGACCGATGGAAGGATATACGTACATTTACTACAATCCAATTTTTTAATATATATTACGCAAAGGGCCGGTCCACATTGTACAGCGGCCCACCGGTCTCAACTCTGATTGGACGTCTTGTTCTCGATCTGGGGTGGGACTTCTTAGAATACTTCGTATCAGACTAAACCATTTTTCGGGAGGGTAGACAATTTCTTTAACCAAATTGCATGCTTTTTTGTGGTTTTCATAATATCTTAGTTATACAACTACTAAAATATTAGAATTATTCACAGAACATTGGCCTATATAGTATAATTCCTGGATTTTGTGGGGCCCCCTGGGCGGTGGGGGCCCCTAGAATTGTCCCCACCTTTCACCCCACTAGCGACGGCCCTGCCCAGCCCTAATGTGTGAAAATAATATATAAAATATATTATAATATATATATATTTTTTATAACACATACACACACATAAAATATATAAATATATATATATATATATATATATATATACACATACATACATACATGTGTGTGTGTGCGTGTATAGGAAAAATAATAGCAATAAATAATAATAATAATAAAAAAATAATAATAGTAAATAAATAATAATAATAATAGTAAATAAGTGTCCATGACATCAGATATTAAAAATCCAATTATTTCTGTATCCACCCCCTCACTGTGCGTGTTAATCTGTCTACAGGATGAATTTAGATGAATTTAGATTCAGTTATTAACACTTGATCATTAGCCATATAGACCTGCATAAATATATAATATTAAATCACTCAGAGCTGTAAATCTGTGCAATATACGTGAGCACTTTGAATGAGTAAAAGACACCTTCTTTGTGATTAATATTTTATTATTTATTAAAGACTATAATAACTACTAAAAAATCTAAAATCAATATAGTACAGTGTCTAAAATACAGATAATTCCATATCCATTAATCATTTATTATCAATATGTATTCTTTCTGATATATTCATCTTTTTAATGATTTTATTCTATATCAATTCAGAATTGAATGCTACTTAACAGTTATTCATAGATTTAGTGCACATCTATTCTCCATATAGCCTACATCTGTGTTTTAATGCTTCATTTTAGATATGCTCATGTTCCAGGGACGTATTGCTCTTATGTCTTTCTTTCCTTCGTCTGACATATAAAAGTACACCGTGTTATGTTCCAGTTTTTGCTAGACAGGATGTTGGAAATTCTTCATGCATAATGTTTTTATATGCATGGAAGTGTTTGATTTGATCTCTTCATAGAGCATATGAATATTCTGGGCCTAGCAATATTGGAAGATTTGCAGAGCTTGCTGTTTCTGCTCAAAGGGTGTAAAAAACACAACCTCCTCCGACAAGTCAAGCTGACCTTGCTCTGATATTATCCAAGAAAGGAAAATAGTAGGCAAATCATTTTGCTGATCAGACAAGAACATTCTTGATCAGACAATAATATTCCATGAAGACGGAGGTATCTAAGCCTATCGAATACTCCTTCAAACTGGCATCTTCAATCTTCATCTCTCAGCTCTTGAATATCACTATACTCCGGTCAGATCACTCAGTTTTAGCAGAATCTGTTCAGCTTGGATATTGTATCTATTTTTAATCTCTTTCTTTAATTTTCATATTTTAGCATTTAATCATCTGTAATCAGTATCACTTATACTTATGATAATTGATTTTTAATAAACTACACTTCTACGGAAAGACTTTGTCTGCTTGGATCTCTTCTCAGTGCATCAATATAGTTTATAAAAGTATGAATAAAAATGTTGCAGAGAAAATGAACATCTATCGCCTAAATATGCAGTAAAGCACATTAATAATAATATTTGCTGTAGGTCAGATTTAAAAACAGTAAACAATTTTTTTTTTTTTTTTTTTTTAAACATAATATGCCTATATGCAAAAATAAATAAATCAATATTTTCAGCAAGGTTTTATTCCCATTATCCACACATAAAAGCCCAGTTCATGCTGATGGACTAGTGCTATTATTGTCTTCTTTGTCACCGCAGTTGTTCTTTAAAACCCTTTGCATGTCTTACTGAACTACAGTGTAGGATATTATCATCATAAGTTTTTTCTTATCCACCGATCCTAAAAAAAAAGAACAGCTAGATATAAATAAACATTATACAAAACTAAATCTCAAATAGTAGATAGGGGGGGGAGTTGTGGCCTAATGGTTAGAGAGTTGGACTCGTAATCGAAAGGTTGCGGGTTCGAGTCCCCGGCCGGCGGGGATTGTAGGTGGTTGGAGTGAATGTCCAGCGCTCTCTCCACCCTCAATACCACGACTGAGGTGCCCTTGAGCAAGACACCGAACCCACAACTGCTCCCCGGGCGCCGCAGCATAAATGCCCACTGCTCTGGGTGTGTGTTCACGGTGTGTGTGTGTTCACTGCTGTGTGTGTGTGTGTGTGTGTGTGTTCACTGCTGTGTGTGTGTGTGTGTGTTCACTGCTGTGTGTGTGTGCACGTTGGATGGGTTAAATGCAGAGCACGAATTCCGAGTATGGGTCACCATACTTGGCTGAATGTCACTTCACTTCACTTCACTAGATCATTTTAATCAACATCTCCCAGCTGAAACTGCTCAATGTTAAAGTATGTCTGCTTCGTGTACTGTGAAAAATGCAATAATATCTGACTTTATTTAACGTGTAACCCAGCTGTTGAGATTGAAGACCACTATTTATGTTCATCACACAGAAACATAATTAATATTTCTCATAGGTGAGGCTATTTATAGCACAGGTAGGACTATATCATGGCCATGAATTAAGAATTTGTTCCCCAGACTTAATTTGTGAGCCGCTCATATTACACAGCTCTGTTCTGCCCGAAGTACTCGGAGATGTACCAAGCGTTTAAAAGGAACTTAATCTAACTAATTTCACATAAATTAAAAAAAACACACATTTGCTAATTGATTCTAACTAAAATCGCTGTTGTTAGCACTGAATATTTCTGTAGTTCAGCCAAACAGCGTAGATCATTCATAAAAACATATATTAACGAACGCTCATGCGCAAACATCTATACTAATAAGCTCTGCTGTATCATAAACCAATGAATTTGGGAATGGGCGGAGCAACACGTATAGTTCACGGATAGTTCACCCAGAAATGAAAATTAGCCAAAGATTTACTCGTCCTCAAGGCATCACCGTCATTCGCTCGACCGCCTTGTTGGAAACGCGCCTGCTTGAGAGACCGGAAGCTGGACTAAACGGTTTATAAAGTTTTAAGAAACAACATTTTTCTTAAACGAACGCATCGTTTCACTTCAAAAGTCCTTTATTAACACCCTGGAGCTGTGTGGAGCAGTTCTGAGATGGATACTTTTTTCAGATTCAGAAACAGGGGCACCATTCACTGCAATTATACAGATTGGAACAGACAGGACAATACTGAATATAACTCTGAATGTGTTCGTCTGAAAGAGGAATATCAGACACGCATAGGATGCCTTGAGGGTGAGGAAATCTTTGGCTAATTTTCATTTTTGGGTGAACTATCCCTTTAATGTGTCGCCCCAATCGTCCAGGGTGCACTCTGGGGCTACTCGCGTAACCGGTACATGTGACAACAGAACAACACGATGATCAAACAGATGAAACTCTATCAACGCACCTGAAGAGATCTAACTGTCAGATTATTGATGCCATTTGTCTGGAAGAGACCACAGCCTGAAAAGACAAAGAACCCTTACGAGAACCAACACCTGAACTCCGTCTCGCAAGCCTAAGACAACACACCCAACTGAGAGAGGCAGAAGTTCCACACCTGATACATGACTCTCCACCTCCACTTCCTCTACTCACTCTCCCCTTCTCTCACCTCACTTCCATTTAAATACAGGACTGCAGAGATCACAAATATCCATCTTTCTTAATTAGAGTTTATAACAATACATGTGTGATGTCATTTGAAAGGCACCTATGTGTCTGGTAAAGGGGTCTCATTCTCTTAACAGTAATAGCCTTTAATATTGATGCTCCCAGGTCTTTCACACAAATTACCTCCTGTATGTAAATGAAGTGCAGCTTCCCGCAGAAATCAAAGTTATTTACTTGAAACCCCCAGAAGTGACCATTTGGTGACTTCGGGGTTCTTCTGGATATTTAAGGGAGAGTGACAAAGAGCTCAAGGAATCTGTAGACAGATCTCCCACATACTTGTAGACTTTTGTTCTCAGGTAATATTTCTCTCCTTCGTGTATTATTGAATGTTTTATATGATTGATCAATGTGTGTTTAATGTTTAAATTGAACTATGAATTATTATCTTGATTACCTGAGGAATAAATTATGTTTGAATTTATTCTGACTACTCTGAAATTATTTTCTCAAGTAAAGTATGTAAGATATATGTTTCTGCAAACCTGCGTCTAGGGTTAATAAGTGTTTGACTTTAGTTAAGTTGTACTCAGTTGCGTTAACTATGGGGGGCTAGTTACAATACAGGTCATAACCGCTGGTTACTGTCTCAGTTTTAATTAAGTTGTACGTAGTTATATAACTATTGGGGGCTAGACGAAATAGTATTAGCATAACCTCTGATTATGGTTTGAGCTTTAATTAAGTTGTACGTAGTTATATAATTATTGGGGGCTAGACAAAATAGTACTAACATAACCTCTGATTACTTCTTGAGCTTTAACTAAGTTGTACAGGGTGGGCCATTTATATGGATACACCGTAATAACATGGGAATGGTTGGTGATATTAAAGTCCTGTTTGTGGCACATTAGTATATGTGAGGGGGCAAACTCCTCAAGATGGGTGGTGACCATGGTGGCCATTTAGAAGTCGGCCATCTTGGATACAACTTTTGTTTTTTCAATAGGAAGAGGGCCATGTGACACATCAAACGTATTGGTAATGTCACAAGAAAAACAATGGTGTGCTTGGTTTCAACATAACTTTATTCGTTCATGAGTTATTTACAAGTTTCTGACCACTTATAAAATCTGTTCAATGTGCTGCCCATTGTGTTAGATTGTCAATGCAACCCTCTTCTCCCACACTTCACACACTGATAGCAACACCGCAGGAGAAATGCCAGCACAGGCATCCAGTATCCGTAGTTTCAGGTGCTGCACATCTCGTATCTTCACACCATAGACAATTGCCTTCAGATGACCCCAAAGATAAAAGTCTAAGGGGGTCAGATCGGGAGACCTTGGGGGCCATTCAACTGGCCCACGACGACCAATCCACTTTCCAGGAAACTGTTCATCTAGGAATGCTCGGACCTGGCACCCATAATGTGGTGGTGCACCATCTTGCTGGAAAAACTCAGGGAACGTCCCAGCTTCAGTGCATAAAGAGGGAAACACATCATCATGTAGCAATTTCAAATATCCAGTGGCCTTGAGGTTTCCATTGATGGTGCACCACCACATTATGGGTGCCAGGTCCGAGCATTCCTAGATGAACAGTTTCCTGGAAAGTGGATTGGTCGGCGTGGGCCAGTTGAATGGCCCCCAAGGTCTCCCGATCTGACCCCCTTAGAAGAGTGGGAGAAGAGGGTTGCATTGACAATCCAACACAATGGGCAGCACATTGAACACATTTTATAAGTGGTCAGAAACTTGTAAATAACTCATGAACAAATAAAGTTACGTTGAAACCAAGCACACCATTGTTTTTCTTGTGACATTACCAATAAGTTTGATGTGTCACATGGCCCTCTTCCTATTGAAAAAACAAAAGTTGTATCCAAGATGGCCGACTTCTAAATGGCCACCATGGTCACCACCCATCTTGAGGAGTTTGCCCCCTCACATATACTAATGTGCCACAAACAGGACTTTAATATCACCAACCAATGTTATTACGGTGTATCCATATAAATGGCCCACCCTGTACATAGGTGACTGTAGGGGGCTAAACAGAACTACTATTAAAATAATGGTGCGCATAGGCGACTTATTAAATAGTATTAGCCATAACCTCTGACTAATGAATAGACCGACGAGTTTGTGATTATGGGGTACACGTACATCGGCCGGCGTGATACACCTTGAGCAACATAGATTCATAATGAATGAGTAAATATAAAGTAAGGGTTAATCAAATAGAATGATCAAACATTCATCAAAATTTACTAACCAGTATCTTATAAAACCTGTTCATTTTTGGAGTCAGATGAATTAAGGAGGTAATACCTATGAGAAAGTAATATGTTATTATGTACAAGTATATGTTATTATGATGCGTAAAAGGAAAGACAGCATCACGCAAGAACCCTTCTGCCGTGCCATTGGCTGCCGTCGTTGGACCAGTGGGCAGACCTTACACAGTAGAAGTGAAATATGCCATTACTTTGCATACGAAACAGATGATAAAGGTGAAGGAACTGATCTCACTGCACCTGAATGCAAGCGTTGCTACAAGTCACCACAGGAGGCAACACATCAAACCTTTTTAAGCATTTGTCTCTACTCATCCTGATCTTTTCAGAGCATTACGAGATCGACAGGTGAGTGAGTGCATCATTCATGAATTCAGATTTAATTTGAACTTATATTTACACACATGCAGATGTGATACAGTAGCTCAAATGTGTGTGAGACACGCTAGAACCAGTGAAGGTTTGGTCACGTATATATGCACTTGCATTTCATACAATCTAATATTACCTGAATTTGAATTAAGCAAAAGTTGTGCTATATTAATTTTAGTATCAATAATATGAAGGAAATGTTTTTGCTAATATGAAGCATCCGAGAGAGTGAGATTTATATTTAATGCTTTTTCTTTGGCTGTCTGAGTCTGAAATATGAAAACAATCTGAGAGAGAGAGAAATAATAACGTTGAATATTACTTTGACTGTTAGGATAACAACATTTGTTGCATTAATTGTGTTACTTCAGTTGTATTTTTTTCCCTCAAACTCAGTCATATGTTCCCATCAGTCAACCTATGTTCCCGGTAGGTTTGTGTTACATTTTGAGACATTTTGTTTGCACTGAAAAGATAAGAAGATTTGAATATACTTTCATTGTATTACTTCAGTTATATATTTTTTTCTCCACCAAAATGTAACCAATGTTCCCTGTAGGTTTTTTTGTTACAGTTTCTGTTACAAAGGTATTAATATGAATCTGTTTTTATTATTATTATTTAATAAAATTGTGGTCAATTCACTTATCTTTTGAGGCTGGATATGTGTCAACTATGGTAGCAATACCGAGGTATTACATTCTGGTATCACACCGAAGCCATAATTATGGTATCGAGCCATCTCTAGTCCATCATTACGTTTTTACTTTCACTTTCTGCTTATAGTGAATGATGTTCACCTGAATAAAAATTGCGCAAAGTTTGCACGTGTGCTGCAAACCCTGGTGCAAACGCATGCTTGTGTGTTATCCACTGACTCGCCTTCATGCTTTAAAACATTTCCAACATTGTGCCGTGACCCATTCCCCTGCCCCCTGTATCGAAAACATACCGAACCGTGACACCGCTGTGTCGTATAGAAACGAACCCCGAATGCTGTGAACCGTTACACCCTTAATATATACTCACCTAAAGGATTATTAGGAACACCTGTTCAATTTCTCATTAATGCAATTATCTAATCAACCAATCACATGGCAGTTGCTTCAATGCATTTAGAGGTGTGGTCCTGGTCAAGACAATCTCCTGAACTCCAAACTGAATGTCAGAATGGGAAAGAAAGGTGATTTAAGCAATTTTGAGCGTGGCATGGTTGTTGGTGCCAGACGGGCCGGTCTGAGTATTTCACAATCTGCTCAGTTACTGGGATTTTCACGCACAACCATTTCTAGGGTTTACAAAGAATGGTGTGAAAAGGGAAAAACATCCAGTATGCGGCAGACCTGTGGGTGAAAATGCCTTGTTGATGCTAGAGGTCAGAGGAGAATGGGCCGACTGATTCAAGCTGATAGAAGAGCAACTTTGACTGAAATAACCACTTGTTACAACCGAGGTATGCAGCAAAGCATTTGTGAAGCCACAACACGCACAACCTTGAGGCGGATGGGCTACAACAGCAGAAGACCCCACCGGATACCACTCATCTCCACTACAAATAGGGAAAAGAGGCTACAATTTGCACGAGCTCACCAAAATTGGACGGTTGAAGACTGGAAAAATGTTGCCTGGTCTGATGAGTCTCGATTTCTGTTGAGACATTCAGATGGTAGAGTCAGAATTTGGCGTAAACAGAATGAGAACATGGATCCATCATGCCTTGTTACCACTGTGCAGGCTGGTGGTGGTGGTGTAATGGTGTGGGGGATGTTTTCTTGGCACACTTTAGGCCCCTTAGTGCCAATTGGGCATCGTTTAAATGCCACGGCCTACCTGAGCATTGTTTCTGACCATGTCCATCCCTTTATGACCACCATGTACCCATCCTCTGATGGCTACTTCCAGCAGGATAATGCACCATGTCACAAAGCTCGAATCATTTCAAATTGGTTTCTTGAACATGACAATGAGTTCACTGTACTAAAATGGCCCCCACAGTCACCAGATCTCAACCCAATAGAGCATCTTTGGGATGTGGTGGAACGGGAGCTTCGTGCCCTGGATGTGCATCCCACAAATCTCCATCAACTGCAAGATGCTATCCTATCAATATGGGCCAACATTTCTAAAGAATGCTTTCAGCACCTTGTTGAATCAATGCCACGTAGAATTAAGGCAGTTCTGAAGGCGAAAGGGGGTCAAACACAGTATTAGTATGGTGTTCCTAATAATCCTTTAGGTGAGTGTATATAGATTACTCATTTTGGAAACCGACTGATGATCGAAAAAAGAAATTTCCAAAAATGCCCACCCCTAATTTTATGATGTGGTTTTTACAGCAAGGTCCATCTTGAATCTTCACAGAAATCCCCTCTTACTGTTAGACTACAAGAGAAGTAAAACATCTACTACAGAACCAGGTGTTGACTGCTGCGACTGTAATAATGTCTGACAGTAGGATAGGAATCCACTCAGAAAACACTGAATCATGAGAGGATCTGAAACATGCAGCACATACACATTCACTCAAACACCTTCCACAATTCACTGATCACACTCAGCCTTCTGAGTACATGATTAGATCCCTGCATTAATAAAGCAGTAGTTTTGTATCTCACATGGGGTCAGAGGTTACTGGTCCATCACTGAGGTCAGGAGGATTACGAATGGATCCGTCACTCTTCAGAGACACACAGCTGTGATCAGGAGATGGAGATCTCTTCTTCTTCCTCCTCCTGAAGATCCAGATAAACACACAGACATAACGCTTCCTTTAGTTCTGTCTGCGGTTTCATTTATTATTTATCATTTATTAAACTCTAACTCTGTGTCATAACATCACTTGACTCCATGTAAATATCACCATATCAATAAGCTATTCATAATTTTTCTCTACCTCATATTGCTGCTACTTAAATACCCTGTACAACTTTTTTGCACATTATTTTTGCACATTCCTCTTATTACTATTTAAGTCGACAACATACTGACCTGCACATTTATATTTATATTTTTTATCTTATCTTATCTTTTATTTTATTAAGTTGGCTTGAGAAAGCCAACTTACTGAAATCCTAATAAACTTCTTATTATTATTCTTCTGGGACTAAATTTACAACTCTATCTCCTCCTAGAGCTTTAACTCTACAGACTCCAAACTCAGCCCAGATCTTCAGACTGATCTCGCCGGGTGTGCTATATCTTTTCTAACTGATCGGACTTATGGTTTTCATAAAACTGAAGATTAAAAATCATAAAAATCCCATAGACTTACATTGACGGAATGTTCAGATGAGCCAAGACTATTCAAACTCCAACTGTCAAAATTAAAATCTAAACTCCCAGAATCTTTGAGGCTCAATCAGACTTCCCTTCTATGTACTATTTCTAACCCATTCAAACTCATTCAGACTCCTCTAATATTTCTAATCTATCCATCCATCCATCCATCCATCCATCCATCCATCCATCTATCTATCTATCTATCTATCTATCTATCTATCTATCTATCTATCTATCTATCTCTATCTATCTATCCATCTGACTATTTCTATCTATCCTAACGACATGCTATAAACATGATAACTAGCACATGCTAGTCACTTGCTAATCATGCTAGCGACATGCTAGTCACTTGCTAATCATGCTAGAAACATGCTAGCGACATGCTAATCATGCTAGAAACATGCTAGCAACATGCTAGTACCTTGCTAGTCATGCTAGCAACATGCTAGTCACATGCTAATCATGCTAGAAACATGCTAGTCACATACTAATCATGCTTGCAACATGCTAGTCAGTATCTATCTGTCTGTCTGTCTCTCTCTATATATCTATCTTTCTATCTATAATCTGACTCTATCTATCTATCTATCTATCTATCTATCTATAAAATTTTAAGCTTTTCAAACTATGTTAATCTTCAAACTATTTCAGAATTATTTTTGTCTTTAAATCCCTGCATGGTATAGCCCCTCCATACATTGCTGATCTTATTCAGGTTCAAGAGTCAAACAGATCACTACGTGACTTTCAGACTGAAAAGCGTCAAACTAAAAACTTTTAAAACTTTTAAAACTTAAACTTTTTAAACTTCTTTAACTTTTTTAAAACTTTTCAAACTCTTTTAAACTGTCTGGTCCGGCTTTCTCAAGTCAACTTAAAGTTTGTCTCGACAAACTTTTTTATCTAGTTGTATTCTTTTATTTTATTTTTTTTCTACTTTTCTTTTTCTTAATATTGTATACTTTACAATTGCACTGTCCTTGGAGCGGACCTGACCTACATTTCACTGCTGGTTATACTCTGTATAATTGTGTATGTGACAAATAAAACTCTTGAATCTTGAATCTTATTACAACTCAGTATGTTGTGTGCGATACTGGATTATATCTCACCTGGGGTCAGAGGTCACTGGTCCATCACTGAGGTCAGGAGGATTACGAATGGATCCGTCACTCTTCAGAGACCCACAGCTGTGATCAGGAGATGGAGATCTCTTCTTCTTCCTCCTCCTGAAGATCCAGATAAACACACAGACATAACGCTTCCTTTAGTTCTGTCTGCGGTTTCATTTATTATTTATCATTTATTAAACTCTAACTCTGTGTCATAACATCACTTGACTCCATGTAAATATCACCATATCAATAAGCTATTCATAATTTTTCTCTACCTCATATTGCTGCTACTTAAATACCCTGTACAACTTTTTTGCACATTATTTTTGCACATTCCTCTTATTACTATTTAAGTCGACAACATACTGACCTGCACATTTATATTTATATTTTTTATCTTATCTTATCTTTTATTTTATTAAGTTGGCTTGAGAAAGCCAACTTACTGAAATCCTAATAAACTTCTTATTATTATTCTTCTGAGACAAAATTTACAACTCTATCTCCTCCGCCGCATTCATTGTTTTGGGAGATTTCAACAGTGCCAACCTCAAGCGTGCACTGCCGAACTTCCATCAGCACATCAGCTGCCCCACCAGGGGCGAAAGGACATTAGATCACTGTTACACCCCATACAAGAACAGCTACAAGGCACAGTCACAACCACCGTTTGGGAAATCGGACCACGCCGCCATCTTCCTCATGCCTGTTTACAAACAGAGGCTGAAACAGGAAGCCCCGGTGCAGAGGGAGGTCCAACGCTGGACGGACCAATCGGTGGCCGCTCTGCAGGACGCGCTAGATGACGCAGACTGGGACATGTTCCGGCGCAGCTCTGATGACGTCAGCTTGTTTACGGAAGCGGTTGTGGGATTTATAGAGAAACTAATGGATGATACGGTGCAGAAAACCATCATCAGGACGTTTCCCAACCAGAAGCCGTGGGTGGATAAAACCATCCGCGACGCCCTGAGATCCCGCTCCGCTGCCTACAACACAGGGCTCATCACCGGGAACATGGATGATTACAAGGCTGCATCTTACAGCGTGCGCAGATCGGTGAAGGAGGCGAAGCAGCGCTACGGGAGGAAACTAGAGTCGCAATTCCAACATGGCGACTCTAGGAGCCTGTGGCAGGGACTTAGAACCATCACGGACTATAAAACACCACCCTCCAGATCGGGGAATGCGGACGCCTCTCTGGCTGACGACCTGAACACTTTTTATGCTCGCTTCGAGGCTGCAGCTAATCACGCTAACGGCGCTAGCAGTGCTAACTGCATGCACGCTGAGGAAGCCGGTGAGGACAACGTATTCACCATCACGGAGCATGACGTGAGGAGGGCATTCAAGAGAGTGAACATCAGGAAGGCAGCAGGACCAGATGGCATCACAGGTCGGGTTCTGAAGGCCTGCGCTGACCAGCTAGCACCGGTGTTCACCGAGATCTTCAACCTCTCCCTGGAACAGTCCATAGTCCCCTCATGCTTTAAGCAGTCCACCATTGTTCCTGTCCCCAAGAAACCGCAGCCCACCTGCCTAAACGACTATCGCCCTGTAGCCCTCACATCAGTGGTGATGAAGTGCTTTGAGAGACTGGTCAGAGACTTCATCATTGCATCACTACCAGACACACTGGATCCACTACAGTTTGCATACAGACATAACCGCTCCACGGAGGATGCCATCTCACACCTCCTCCACACCACAACAAGTCACCTGGACTGCAGAAAAGGGAATTATGTAAAAATGCTGTTTGTGGACTACAGTTCAGCGTTTAACACCATAATTCCCTCCACACTCACCTCCAAGTTGGAGGTCCTTGGTCTCAGCACATCCTTGTGCCAATGGATCTCCAGCTTCCTGAAGGACAGACAGCAAGCCGTACGGATGGGTAAACACACCTCATCCTCCATCACCCTAAGCACCGGAGCCCCTCAAGGTTGTGTTCTGAGCCCCCTGCTGTACTCACTGTACACTTATGACTGTGTGGCCACTTCCAACTCCACCACCATCATTAAGTTTGCTGATGACACTGTTGTGTTGGGCTTGATCTCAGACAACGACGAGACGGCCTACATACAGGAGATTAAGAACCTGGAGAGTTGGTGCCAGGTGAATAGTCTACACCTGAACATCAGCAAAACTAAGGAGCTGATAGTGGACTTCAGTACGAAGCAGGAGCGGTCATACCAGCCGATCACGATCAGCGGGACTCCAGTGGAGAGAGTGGACAGCTTCAGATACCTGGGTGTTCACATCACGCAGGACTTGACTTGGTCCTGTCATACCAGCACCCTGGTGAAGAAGGCCAGGCAGCGTCTGTACCATCTGAGACGCTTAAAGGACTTTAGACTTCCCTCTCGGGTGCTTAAGACTTTTTACACCTGCACCATCGAGAGCGTCCTGACGGGCAGCATCACTTCCTGGTTCGGGAACTGCACTATGCAGGACAGACGAGCCCTCCAGAGGGTGGTGCGTTCAGCGGAACGTACCATTCACACCGAGCTCCCTAACCTGCAGGACATCTACAGCAAGCGGTGCCTGACCAGGGCCAGGAAGATAGTGAAGGACCTCAGCCATCCCAACAATGGACTCTTTTCTCTGCTGCGTTCAGGGAGACGCTTCCGCTCCATGAAGGCGAACACAGAGAGAATGAGGAGGAGCTTCTTCCCGCAGGCCATTCGGAGTCTAAACCACTCTCCACTCTAATCACATCACCCCACACTTCCACTTTGCACATTTTTCAAGTACAATCTGCACTAATTTGTAGAAGGTTAAGAAAGGATAAATGAGTGGGACTTACATACCATTTGTCTTTGTCTTTAGTATCCTTTTACTCACTTATACACTTTACTGCACAGCACAGCACACGGACACTTTATCACTGACATACACTTTACTTTTTATAGAATCTATATAGAATCATATTCTATTTTTTATTCTCATATCTATTTGTTATTTTATTTTATTGCTAGTTTATTCTGTATATATGTTTACTGTACTTTTTCTATTTGTATTTTTGTAAACTTGAGGTTTTTCTAATTTTGTTGGACAATTTGTTGGACAGTCGTACAATACATTTCACTACATGTCGTACTACGTATGTATATGTATGTGACAAATAAAATTTGAATTTGAATTTAAAATTTGAATTTGAATTCCTAGAGCTTTAACTCTACAGACTCCAAACTCAGCCCAGATCTTCAGACTGATCTCGCCGGGTGTGCTATATCTTTTCTAACTGATCGGACTTATGGTTTTCATAAAACTGAAGATTAAAAATCATAAAAATCCCATAGACTTACATTGACGGAATGTTCAGATGAGCCAAGACTATTCAAACTCCAACTGTCAAAATTAAAATCTAAACTCCCAGAATCTTTGAGGCTCAATCAGACTTCCCTTCTATGTACTATTTCTAACCCATTCAAACTCATTCAGACTCCTCTAATATTTCTAATCTATCTATCTATCTATCTATCTATCTATCTATCTATCTATCTATCTATCTATCTATCTGACTATTTCTATCTATCTATCCATCTATCTATCTATCTATCTGACTATTTCTATCTATCCTAACGACATGCTATAAACATGATAGCGACATGCTAGTCACTTGCTAATCATGCTAGCGACATGCTAGTCACTTGCTAATCATGCTAGAAACATGCTAGCGACATGCTAATCATGCTAGCAACATGCTAGTACCTTGCTAGTCATGCTAGCAACATGCTAGTCACATGCTAATCATGCTAGAAACATGCTAGTCACATACTAATCATGCTTGCAACATGCTAGTCAGTATCTATCTGTCTGTCTGTCTCTCTCTATATATCTATCTTTCTATCTATAATCTGACTCTATCTATCTATCTATCTATCTATCTATCTATAAAATTTTAAGCTTTTCAAACTATGTTAATCTTCAAACTATTTCAGAATTATTTTTGTCTTTAAATCCCTGCATGGTATAGCCCCTCCATACATTGCTGATCTTATTCAGGTTCAAGAGTCAAACAGATCACTACGTGACTTTCAGACTGAAAAGCGTCAAACTAAAAACTTTTAAAACTTTTAAAACTTAAACTTTTTAAACTTCTTTAACTTTTTTAAAACTTTTCAAACTCTTTTAAACTGTCTGGTCCGGCTTTCTCAAGTCAACTTAAAGTTTGTCTCGACAAACTTTTTTATCTAGTTGTATTCTTTTATTTTATTTTTTTTCTACTTTTCTTTTTCTTAATATTGTATACTTTACAATTGCACTGTCCTTGGAGCGGACCTGACCTACATTTCACTGCTGGTTATACTCTGTATAATTGTGTATGTAACAAATAAAACTCTTGAATCTTGAATCTTATTACAACTCAGTATGTTGTGTGCGATACTGGATTATATCTCACCTGGGGTCAGAGGTCACTGGTCCATCACTGAGGTCAGGAGGATTACGAATGGATCCGTCACTCTTCAGAGACACACAGCTGTGATCAGGAGATGAAGATCTCTCTCTGTTCTCCATAATGACAAACTGACTTCACACCTGCATATGGAAACATAAGAGAACAAATGACACATAATTAGAGATCGACTGATATATCGATTTACCGATATTTTCCCGATATTAAATTTTTTTTCCATAATCGGATATCGGTTTTGTGATATCGGATTCACCGATAAACACCGCCATCTTGTGGGTGTTTTGAGAATTGTGCGCAGGATCGCAATTGCAGCGCATCTGAGGGGAGACGAGACAACAACAACAACGGCGTGCAGGTACTTGATTTGCTGTAGCTAGTAAACTATTTAATATTACAGTCATTAATGAACAAATTAGATGTATTACATAAATCCCTGATATTGTCACGGTGCACACAGCAGGGAGGAACAAGGAACACGCATACGAGGACGTAACTCAAAAACATTCTTTACTAGGACATCAGGGCAGGGTAGGACAAGGCAAGGCTTACGCACAGGAACACCGGGGAGTAACGAGTAGACCAGACAAAATGGCACTACACAGACAGGACTATAAATACACAGGTAAATTAACAGACACGGCTAGACAAGGATAAACTACTAAAGAATTACATCAGACAAGGACAGGAAACAAACCAAATATGGGCACAAGAGGCAGGAACACATGACACACACGACAGTTCCCTTACAGATATGTAGTTTATGCAACTTAAATATGATAAATAAGATACTCTGTCAAGCCCTGTCCCTATAAAGATATAACTTTGCCTGAAATAACACAGCCATGAATTAGCGAATGTTGGAAATAAAAGTGCTGAATTGAATTCTCTCTCTGTGGTCTATTAGTCTCGTGAAGTCGGAGTCACTTAGATACGTAGATAATCCGTCAAGTCCTCTCCCAATAAAGACGTAACTTTGCATGAATTAAATAATACAGCCATGAATGATTGCATGTTGGAAATAAAAGCATTGAATGTAATTCTCTCTCTGTTGTCTATATGCTCATCATTAGTCTCGTGAAGCCGCTTTCATATCGCAGTTCACTCAGCGGGTTGATGCTCAAGAAATGCTCAGCACGGCCACCGCATGTAACTTTTAACAAGATTCACTTTTTTGAAGCACCCTAAATTGTATTAACACTTACTATATAACCATTATTTCGTTTATAAACATCTAAATTAATACAACTCTATGGAAATTAATTATTTATTATCTCCGCGATCGATGGCAGTTTGAGTAGCCCATAGTTCTGTGTAAAGGCATAGATAAACCGCGCTGTCAGCAGCATAATTTAGAGCATGCCAGTTGAGAAATGCAATAAAATACAATACTTGTTATATTCCAGAGAATATTATTCCGTGAATTAACATTATCCAGTGAATTATTCTTCACTCTTTAGCCTATTAAACAGCTTATAAACCTACTAAAACTGTAGTTAAAAATGAAGTTGATATGACTCCTGTCCTTTATTTATTTTCTCCATTTGAAAACATTAGACATTCTACGTTTATTTTGCTCACTGCTAATATTAGTGTTGCTGCTAAAGCTTTTTATAAATAATGTTTTTTATTGTTGTAATACGAAGATTAAATTTAACATGACAGGGCTCTAGACTGCAACCAAAATAATAATTTTTTGCGAGTTAAAATTTGACGTGGTCGCATTTGTACGAGTGCCAGGTCTGCGCTACTCCAAAGCGTCTGCTTCATACAGCGCGCGCTGCCAGCCTCAGCACATTATAGCAGGAGTCAGATTTCACTGATCACGTGAAGAGAGGCGCTTTCAGCACGAGCGCTTAGTGGGTAGAGCCTGGTTCATACTCGCCGCGTCAGCACGAGCGCGAAGGTGCGCGTCGCGGATGGAGCGCAACGGAAGATTTTGTTTTCAAACTAAAGTAAAAGACCGCTTCTTAAACCAGAGAAGGTGAACATGCTGGTGTTCTTGTAGAAAAAACATGCAAGTCCTGTCTGTGACAGCCAGTTTAGTTTTACTTTTCTTTTTGTTTTCGTTTTGAGAAGCTTGTTATCTTTGCTGTTTACCTCACGTTACGCTGTGGAGGCTTTCCTTAATTTAGAAAAAAAAAATTATAATAATATTTATTTGCTTACTCAGAGTTTGCTAAACATTCTGTAATACACTCGGTATATAGTACAGCATGTGATGTGTCCTGTGCCATGCCTCGTCTTATTCCTTTTTGTTAATAAATCTTATAAAAGCTAGTTTGTCATTGTCAACGTACTGTTTTATTGTTGTTGTGCTTTTTAATTAACAATAACATTGAATCCATCTTTTGTTTTAGTCTTAAAAAGTGAAAGGTGTATAGATATAAGCAAAACAGACTATTATCTTTTCTTGTAAAATGTGACACCAAGATAGCAAATTTGAAAGTGAAAGTGCATGAAAAAATGAAGTCTTGTTCACAAAATTTAAATCACAAATAATATGGATGAAAAAGAACGAGTTGAATGTTGAAACTTTCGTTACCATATAACTATAAACTATGATAAAAGTTCATCAGCATGCATTGATTAATCAAATGTTCAAATGCGCAAAAACAAAAAAACAAATTGCAACCAAATTATGTGCTCGTGCGACCAACTGAGAACGTTAGTGGCAAAAGTGAGATCAGTGGGAAGAATGAGTCTAGAGACCTGCATGAAAGACTGCTAATTCTCAAAACATGTTTTGTTAAGATGACTGAAAGGAGGAAAAACCAAAGTGAAGTATGGACTTACTTCACGCAGTCATTTATTTACTTTATAACAGTAAATAAATATCGGTTCTGCATATCGGTTATCGGGCACATACACATGCAAATAATTGGTATCGGTAATAAAAAAATCAATATCGGTCGATCACTACACATACTATTGTGATAATTATTGCAGTAAATCTTAACGCTACACACACAATGAGATTGAAGAGAATGTGGAGCTGCAGCAGGATCCTTTTCTTCTGAATCCATAAAGTGATGCTTTACTGACTGTAGTGAAGAAGATCCTCATGAGTATCATCAGTATCTGAGCTCACTGATGCTCTTGTGTCTTACTGAACATATTTGACTTCAGCGACAGGAGAAAAGCATCAATCTGTTCAGAGCTTGATGTGTTTCTGCTGCTGTAACACATATCAACTAACTGATCATGACATCTGATGAGGATTATTTTCAGAGCTGATGTTTCATTGTTGAAGCACTGCTGAAAACCCCTCAAATCTCAGACATGCAGCCCATTATATTTCTCAAATGTGTGAAAGCTGCTCTTCCTCCACAATGAGTTTCACTGTTTCCACCAAACAAACAAGATCAGCAAAACTATCACTAACACAAATCACCTTCACACAAATCTCACTGCATTCATATTATTCCAGAACATGTTATTTTTTTAAGCTTTCTGAAATCAATCTTTTTCACCCAAGTTACACCACAACATCATCGAACGTTCAAGTCTTTACATTTCTTCACAAACCAACAGGCTATTTGGTCTTGTATTCTGGTATTTGGTTTTATACTCTGTTATTTGGTCTTATACTCTGTTATTTGGTCTTACACTCTGCTATTTGGTCTTACACTCTGCTATTTGGTCTTACATTCTGCTATTTGGTCTTACATTCTGCTATTTGGTCTTACATTCTGCTATGTGGTCTTACATTCTGCTATGTGGTCTTACATTCTGCTATGTGGTCTTACATTCTGCTATGTGGTCTCATATTCTGTTATTTGGTCTCATACTCTGGTATTTGGTCTCATACTCTGGTATTTGGTCTCATATTCTGTTATTTGGTCTCATGGTATTTGGTCTCATATTCTGTTATTTGGTTTTATAATCTGGTATTTGGTCTTATAGTCTGGTATTTGGTCTTATAGTCTGGTATTTGGTCTTATAGTCTGGTATTTGGTCTTATAGTCTGGTATTTGGTCTTATATTCTGGTATTTGGTCTTATATTCTGGTATTTGGTCTTGTATTCTGTTATTTGGTCTTATACTCGGTTATTTGGTCTTATACTCGGTTATTTGGTCTTATATTCTGGTATTTGGTCTTATATTCTGGTATTTGGTCTTATACTCCGTTATTTGGTCTTATATTCTGGTATTTGGCTGCAAATAAAGGATCCATGTGTAGGCCTATATGCAAAATAACAGAGTACAGTGAAGAAATGTCTGATGGGTCTTTGGCAATTGTCAGCGAATAATTCATTAATTTAAAAGAACATATTTAAATGTAGTATTTCCTGTGAAATGTTTGTTTGATCAGTGACAGGAGAGATGTATTACACATGTCGAAGGATTGTTTCAGCAGCATGTGAATATTCTCCTTCCTGCATGTTTCTTTCAAAACCGAAACCAAACCTCAGACTCAAGAGCTTTACAGAAGCTCGCGTTTTCTGTTTAAATCTTTATTTCCTCCTTTAGTAGCCTATATTTCTGATTGTAAATGAATCTGAACTAAAAGCAGAATCTCTAGAGCTCGATATGATTATAATTCTTCTGAAGATGAACTTGTGCAGCTTCATCCATTTCTACATGCGTCACAACTCCTCCATCAACGCTGTTCGAGTTTAAAGATCGGGTTCAACTCGTCTGAGACGCGAATGCGAGAAACTTCTACAATAATATGAACTTATATCAGACGCAGAGAAATGAACTTACCTTAGTGTGGGGTTTGTGGAGGTTTTTAAGTCTCTTTTTTTAATCCCGTCGAGTTTGCTTTCTTCAACAAGAGGAAGTCACCACCCAGTGGAGGAGGAGGAGCCTGACCGCACAAGCCACGCCCGTGTCCAAACACGTCACATTCGTATTATTTTGAAACAGGAAGAAGCATCGATAAGAAGATAAGTTGAATTGTTTGCAAACCGCTAAAAATAAGTACTTTGCTGTGTTAAAAAAACATCTTTGGTCTTTATGAAGACTTAAAACTTTGACAACTTGAATGTGTGCGTCGTTTGTGTAAACAACAGTTTAGCATGCTTGTGTTTTCAACTGTACACAGTTACTTAGATATCAATAACATATAAATGTGTGTGTGTGTGTGTGTGTGTGTGTGAGCGAGAGACAGTGTACAAGATCTAAACAACATATTATACAAAACAGCACAAAAAAGTCATTTGACCATTGTTAAACCAAAGAAAAAATGTTTAGATACTGACAAATGGATTGATTTGGACTGTAAGACTCTGAGAAAAAACCTCAGAAATCTATCAAATCAAAAACACAGACAACCAGATAATCCTCCGCCTTCATTACTGTGAGGCACTAAAACTATATAAAGCCACACTCCGGCGGAAAAAAGCACAGTTTTTGCAAAACCAGTTTGAAGAAATTGAAAAATCTATAAATTCACACAAATTTTGGGATAAATGGAAATTATTATACAAACCAAATCAAGAAATTCTGGCCATCCAAGATGGGGAGACGTGGAAAACTCATTTCCAAGAATTATATAGCCCAACCCAAATAATTAATAAACTAGACAATTCAGAAAGATCGATTAAAGCGAATCAAAACCCCTTAGATTTCCCCATAACAATGAAAGAATTGGAAGATAAATTACGGGTCCTTGAGCCCAAGAAAGCCTGTGGTGTCGACAGCATCCTGAACGAGATGCTGAAACACACAGAGCAAAGCTTCAAACTGGCCATGCTAAAACTCTTCAATGATGTTCTGTGTGTGGGTTCTTCCCTGAGATCTGGAACAAGGGCCTCATCAGCCCCATTCACAAGAACGCAGATAAACTAGACCCCAACAACTACCGAGGCATCTGTGTGAACAGTAACCTGGGGAAGGTGTTCTGTAGCATCTTAAACACCAGACTGTTACACTTCCTTACGAAGCACAATGCCTTGAGTAAATGCCAAACTGGCTTTCTCCCAAAATGTCGCACATCCGACCACATTTTTACATTACAAACACTAATTGACAAATATGTACATCAAAACAAAGGAAACATTTTTGCTTGTTTCGTTGATTTCAAGAAAGCATTCGATTCAATCTGGCATGAAGGACTATACCTAAAACTTATCGACAGTGGAATAGGGGGAAAATTCTATGATTTGATCAAATCAATGTACACAGCCAGCCATTGTGCGGTTAAAATTGGAAACCAAAGAACCGAATTCTTCCCCCAGGGGCGTGGAGTGAGACAGGGATGCAGTTTAAGCCCCACCCTCTTCAACATCTACATCAACCAATTGGCCAACATATTAGAACACGCCCCCTTTCAAGGTCTCACTCTACACGACACAGAGATAAAGTGTCTTCTCTACGCAGATGACCTGGTCCTCCTGTCGCCCGCTGAAGAGGGGCTTCAGGACAGCCTGAATCTGCTGGAGGATTACTGTCAGACCTGGGCCCTGACGGTCAACCTCCAAAAAACTAGAGTAATGATGTTCCAGAAACGCTCCAGATCTCAGGGACCAACACACACATTCACACTATCACACAGAACCATTGAAACCACAAAAACATACACTTACCTCGGCCTGAAAATAACCCCAACCGGTAACTTTGCTTTAGCTGTGAATGAACTCAAAGAGAAAGCTCAAAGGGCTTTCTATGCCATAAAAAGATCCATTAAAATCGACATCCCAATCCAAATCTGGCTCAAACTTTTCAAATCTATAATTGAACCAATTGTTTTATATGGCAGTGAAGTGTGGGGTCCTTCTATAAAATTTGACTTCTTAAATTGGGAAAAACACCCGATCGAAACTCTACATTTAGATTTCTGTAAAAGAATACTTAAAGTTCAAAGAAAAAGTCCAAACAATGGATGCAGAGCAGAATTAGGCCAATACCCTCTGCTTCTAAACATTCAAAAAAGAGCCCTGAAATTCTGGAAACACCTAAAAACAAGCGACCCCAACACATACCATTACAAAGCCCTAAAACACCAAGAGCTGAGCGTAAGTAAGAGTCCCCTCCTACAGCTGGTGCTGAGACTGACTGAGCTCACACACACAGAGATCAGCCAGCCTCAGGACACACACACACTCACACACATTATAAACACAGAAAAACACAAGTACATCACCCATTGGACAAACAGCATTAAAAACCAGCACAAACTGGAATGTTATTCGGCCCTAAATCGAGAATACACTATTGCGATCTACCTGAGCGCCGTGAGTGATGTGAGACTCAGGAAAACACTGACGATGTACAGACTCAGTGAACACAGTCTGGCCGTAGAGACGGGCCGGCGCAGACAGACCTGGCTCTCTCGTGAGGACAGACTCTGCTCGCACTGCATCCTGGGAGTGACGGAGACGGAGCTGCACTTCCTCACAGAATGCACAAAATATAAAGCTATCAGAGACCAATACTACCCCAAAATTAATCAAATATTCCCCCAATTTAGCACATATAATCCAACTCAAAAACTCGGTTTCATTCTTGGTGAAGAAGCCAAATGTTGTTATATAGCTGCAAGATTTGTAGCATCTTGTCATCTCCTGAGGGACAGCCAGAGAGAAACAAACAGCCAATAAACACACACTCACTCACAGCACAAACACACACACACACACACACACACACTCACTCACAGCACAAACACACACACATTACAGCTACACACATCTATATCATCTATACAATGTTCAATTCTCCAAGTTCAGTTGTTATATGATGTCTGTAGTATAATATTTTATTTATTATTATAATTCATTATTTATTTTATTAACAGTTAGCACTGTTTTGTTTTTGCTATATCTAGCCATGTGTTTATATAATAATGCTTTTATTTAGTTTCATTATTACTATTATTTTCTCTAGGCTTTACTAAATGTTCAGAAATTCTAAATCATTTTCTATGTTGTTTTAATGCTTTGGCAATACAGAATGTATGTTTTTGTCATGCCAATAAAGCTTTCTGAATTGAATTGAATTGAATTGAGAGAGAGAGAGAGAGAGAGAGAGCGAGTGTGTGTGTGAGAGAGAGAGAGAGAGAGAGAGAGAGAGTAAACACTATGCTTTGGCAATACATTGTAACAATTGTCATGCCAATAAAGAGAGAGCGAGTGTGTGTGTGAGAGAGAGAGAGAGTGAGTGTGTGTGTGTGAGAGAGAGAGAGATCAGACTTCCATCCTCGCACCATTCAAAGAGTAAATGCAGACATCTCACGTAGATGTGCTGGAATGCCAAATGTTCACCTGGCACATCATCCTACACTGGACCTCTGCCATCTCTACGACCATGTCCACCTCCATAAAGACAGTGTTCGTGTGTTTGCCAAAACTCTTAAAGACGTGGCCCTGGGCCGAACCCCTAGCAGCCCCCCAAAGAACACTAGAACAGCCACTACTCTTCAGCCAGTGAGACGCTTTCCCCCAACAGCACCACAAAACATCACCTCTCCAGGCTCGGCTGAGCAGTACTCTACAAATCCTACCCACAGGACTGCACCCTATGGCCAAGCCACTATGTACTCTCCCCACCACCCTGGACCTGTACTTCGACCTCAACCTCCAAAGCCTGCTCTCTACTACCATCAGCCTACACCGCAGCAGCTGAGACCCCAGCAGCAGCAGCACCCTGCACCACAGGGCCCTCTCTCCTGGGACCAACATCAGCACAACCACAAAAGACCCAGAGCAGCTCCAGCGAGGAACAACAGCATCTCAGCAGAGCAGCAGCCTGGTCCACATCCACAAAAGTCGTGACGTATTGTCAAGTACGGTGACCCATACTCGAAATTGGTGCTCTGCGTTTAACCCATCCAAGTGCACACACACAGCAGTGAGAAGTGAACAAACACACACACACACACACACCGTGAACACACACCCGGAGCAGCATTTATGCTCCCCGGGCAGCATTTATGCTGCGGCGCCCGGGGAGCAGTTGGGGGTTCGGTGTCTTGCTCAAGGGCACCTCAGTCGTGGTATTGAGGGTGGAGAGAGCGCTGGACATTCACTCCCCCCACCTACAATTCCTGCCGGCAGGGGACTCGAACCCACAACCTTTGGATTACAAGTCCGACTCTCTAACCATTAGACCACGACTTCCCCACCGGCCCGAGCAGCAGGAGCACAGGAGTTATGCTGCAGCCCTAAAAGGTCCAAACCACACCAACCTAGTAGAGATTAAGGACCTGTTCAGATTTATATGCACACGGCTGGAACAGTAGTAGTGAGTAAAAGACATACACACACAATATATGTATATACCAAAAAAAAAAAAATCTGTTTACACATGCACTCTTGATCCTTGATACTGTGTTGAACTTGGGTTTGTATTGATCTAGAGAAATATTAAGATTGTTGAATTTTTACATTTGTTGACAAAATGAAATCATTAATTATTACAATGTGGAACATACAAGGTATTAACTCATCCAGTTTTGGTAACAAAACCCAAACCTCAGATTTCAGAAAAAACATAACAGATATGGACATAATAATACTACAGGAAACATGGCGCAAAACTGATGAAGTCACTCTTTGTCCCCCAGGATACTGTGAAATATTTTTATCCTCTAGAAAACATGAAAAAAATCACACGTGGAAGAGATTCAGGGGGGATCATAATCTGGCACAAACAAGAAATTGACAAATACATCCAAACAATTAAAAAAGAAGAATCACACATCTGGCTCAAAATCAACAAGCACCTTACCCAAACCACTAAAGATGTTTTCTTATGTGCTGTCTATATTCCTCCCTCTGAATCTCCATACTATAACGAGGAGACCTTTGAATCTCTCCAAAGTGAAATTAACCACTTCCAGGCCCAGGGAAGTGTGTTGATCTGTGGAGATCTAAATGCCAGGACAGGATCTCTTCCCGACTACACCACAGATAACGGGAATAACTACATTTTTGGACAGAGCTTCCCACAAAACACTGTAAACTTCCCAAGAAATAACTCTGATGAGCAAGTGAATAAAAACGGGAAGCTTCTGCTGGAGCTCTGTCGAAGCCTCGATCTGTACCTCGTCAACGGCAGGGTGAGAGGTGACTCTCTTGGAAGGTACACCTATAGTTCATTTCATGGTTGCTCAACGGTTGATTACATGATCACAGATCTAGATTCATTCTCTTTCAGAGCATTCACAGTCAAACCTCTAACACCCCTATCAGACCACAGTCAAATTACTCTATACCTAAAAAGAACAACAAATACGAGCATACACTCACAGCCCAGTAAGCTGTACAACATTAGAGAGAATTACAGATGGGCACGAAACAGCACAGAAAAATATGTGACCGCAATTGACCATCCAAACGTATGCTTACTTATAGACAACTTTCTAGGCAGAATTTATCATCGAGATGGTGTCAATCTAGCTGTAGAGAACATAAATTATATATTTGAATATTTGGCCAATTTATCTAACCTCACATCCTCGAAGAAAATCCATAAAACCACACAAGAAAATGAAAAATGGTTTGATTTAGGCTGTAAAACCATAAGGAAAAAATTAAGACAATTATCAAATCAAAAACATAGACAACCAAACAATGCAGATTTACGCCATCAATATTGTGAAGAACTTAAACAGTATAAAAGTACACTCAGAAAAAAGAGAGAACAGTATATCAAAAATCAGCTAAAAACTATTGAGGAATCCATAAATTCAAACCATTTCTGGGACAACTGGAATTACCTGCATAAAAAACATCCTGAACAAGCAGCCATACAAAACGGAGACACCTGGAAAAATCACTTTAAACTACTTTATAGTGAAATTATAATGACCCCAGAACAAACCCAAAAATATGAAAAAATGATTCATATGGAACGTACAATTGGTAAATATCAAAACCCATTAGACTACCCCATTACAGAAAATGAACTGATTGATCAAATCCAGGCCCTAAAAAACAAAAAAGCAAGTGGTCCAGACGGCATCCTCAACGAAATGCTCAAGAACACAGAGCACAAATTAAGATCGGCTCTACTAAAACTGTTCAACTTGGTTCTGAGTGTTGGTCATTTCCCTGAAAGCTGGAACCGAGGACTCATAACACCCATATTCAAGAGTGGAGACAAATCAGACCCAAACAATTACAGAGGCATCTGTGTGAGCAGTAATCTGGGGAAGCTGTTCTGCAAGATCATCAACACAAGACTTGTACACTTCCTTACAGAGCACAATGTCCTCAGCAAAAGCCAGATTATAGAACAACAGACCACATCTTCACCCTACACACCCTGATCCACAAATACATTAACCAAAACAAAACCAAAATATTTGCTTGCTTTGTAGATTTCCAAAAGGCCTTTGATTCAATTTGGCATGAAGGTCTGCTGTCAAAACTTCTAGAATCAGAGGGATCACGTGACCCTTCGACGGCGATGCAGGCTTGAATCTTTCGCTCTGCTCACTTTGCCATATTTTGTATAATCCTGTCAGTAAAATTTGATCCACTCTGCATTGGACCTGTCATGAGTGCTAAGGCAGACAAAGGGGATCGGAAAAGAGAGATTGAGCAATCGCCAATGAAGAAAAAATTCAGAGATTCCGCCATCTCCAGAGAAGACCTCGACGATGCTATTGCTAGCCGCATCGAACTAGCATTTAAAGAGCAACAAAAGACGTTGAATTCGGTTGTGAATTTGGCAGTAAGAGAGGCGATGGACTCTGTGCTGATTCCAGCATTACGCGAACTGCGTGAAGACATACAAGCGACCAACAAGTCTGTTAAAGAGCTAAGAGAGGAGTTTGAGACCATAACTACGGCGGCGAAGCAGACACGTGACCGCGTAGATTCTGTTCAAGCAGCTGCACGTGAGGATAGGAGGACAGTCACGGGCTTAAGAAATCAGCTGGAGCGACTCACCGAGAAGGTGACGGATATGGAGGACAGGTGCAGGAGGAACAACGTACGACTGGTGGGGCTGCCAGAGGGGGCTGAGGGATCCGACGCGGCTGGTTTCCTCAGAGTTAATATTTCTAAGTGGATTCCCTCCTTGAAGGGCCGTGACATTGAGATCGACCGGGCACATCGCGTATATGACGGAGGGAGGGGCTCCGACCGGCCGCGCACTCTCATCTTCCGTGTACTGAGATGGCATGACAGATCAGATATCCTGAAGGGTGCTCGAAAGGCTTATCCGGTGAAATGCGCACAGAACAATGTCACACTGCTATTTTTTCCCGACTTTAGTCCAGCTACAGTGATCAGGAGAAAGGCATTTGGTCCGGTTTTGAAGAAGATGACGGCGCTTGGTCTCCAGCCCTTCCTCATCTATCCGGCCGTAATCAAACTACGGCACAAGGGGGAACAGAAAAGCTTCGATTCCCCTCAGAAAGCGGAGGATTTTATTAGCTCCCTGTCCCAGCAGAAGACGTATGCCGCGGCTCTGCGCGGGGAAACGGCGGCCGCTGTTTCTCCAGCCCGGCGGGAGGAGTTTGATGGTCGGGATGAACATGGTCCCAGCGGCTCAGGAGCTGATGATGGCAGAACGGACATGGACGCTGACTAAATTTGGTTTTTGCTTTTTTCTTCTCTCCACTCTACTACTGAGATATTGTTCCTAACTTCCTATATATCCGGTACAACGATCTCATTGCTGGCAAGACTGACACCCCTTTTTTCTTTTTGGAGGGGACTAATGGAGAGTTGGTTTAATTTAAAATATTTTTTTCTGGCAGTACGAGCTTTTTGGGAGACATGTCCTGCGTTGGAGTGGATCGGTCACGAACCATCACTATTTTTTGTTGCTCAGTCAGACCTATGTTCTCGGTAATGTGCGGTCTGAGTTGTTCCTTGTTTAAGGTTGTCGGTTGTTCATGTTTTTATGTGGTTTTTACTTTTTACAACAGACATTTATACTTTAATTTATTTTACCTTATTTCTAAAGGGGTTTTTCATCTAGGAGGTTTGGTATCTAAAATACACGTCAACGTTTACACGCTATATATTCAATGCATACTCTAAATATTTTATCACTAAATGTGAATGGGTTAAATTCTGCTGTTAAACGAACTCGTGTGTTAGAATATTTACATCGTAAATCTATTTCCTGTGCCCTAATTCAAGAGACACATTTAAAGCAATCCGACGTGGCACGTTTCCAGAATAAGTATTACAAATTAGCAGCTTTTTCCTGCGCTCAAAATAAAACTAAGGGGGTGCTTATTCTTGTTAACCGGAAGTTAAATTTAACAATTGAACACCTTGGTAGTGATGAGAAGGGTAGATTTGTTTTTATCCGATGCAAAATATATAATAATAGGTTAGCCTTGGTCTCTATTTATGGTCCGAATGAGACAGACAGTGCATTCCTTTCACAGATCTCCAAAACTCTGCTTGAGCAGATTGATTGCCCTCTAGTGGTGGGTGGGGATTTTAATGCTGTCATAAATCCTGTTTTAGATAAATCTCAATCTGATACAACAGCCAATCCATCCTCTAAATTACTGAATAAATTTATCACTGAGCTTAACGTAATCGATCTTTGGAGAATTCAGAATACTAAATCTAAGGACTTCACTTTTTTCTCTAATAGACACAAGACTTTCTCTAGGATAGACTACATATTTCTCAGCCCATCTTAATTTCGTCTGATTCTTCCATCTCTATATTACCAATTTTATTATCTGATCATTCTGCTGTGCTGTGCAGTGTTCCTCTTTCCGATCTTAAAGCCAAGTCCCCTAGATGGCGCTTTAACGTATCATTATTAAGTAATCAGACTTTCATTACTTCTTTAAAAGAATATATTAAGGAGTTTCTTGAAATTAATATGCCCTCTGGTGTGGATCCTCAAAAACTGTGGGAGACGACTAAGTGCGCTATACGAGGTTTCTGTATATCTTTCTCTTCTACTCTTGCCAAAGCGAAAACCCGCAAGTTTACACAATTAGAAAATAAAATCCAATCATTACAAAACCTACAAAAACAACATTTTACGGAGCAGCAGGCTACACAGTTGTCCTCTTTAAAAGAAGAATACGATTTGCTTTCACAATCAAAGGCGGAATTTATTTTACATAGGACTAGGCAAAAATATTATTTTGAATCGGAGAGACCTAGTCATTTATTGGCTCTTAGGTTGAGAGAATGCGAGTCTAAGGCATATATTAGCGCAATAAAATCATCGGATGATCAGGTCACCACAAACCCTGTGGCAATTAATGAAATATTTAAAGGTTTCTACACAAATCTATATAAAGCCGAAACAGATTTTGATGAATCAATCTGTAAGCAGTATTTAGATAAATTGGAACTGCCTCGGATCTCACAGATGGATAAAGAATCTTTGGAGGCCCCATTAAGTTTGGAGGAACTCCATGTCTCTTTAAAAAGCCTTCAGAAGGGCAAATCGCCGGGCCTTGATGGTCTCCCCCCGGAATTATACTTAGAAATTTGGGATTTGGTAGGGACACTTATGCTTAATTCATTTAATTTTGCAATTGAACATGGGGTATTTCATAGAGATCAAAAAACATCACTGATTTCATTACTTCTTAAAAAAGGGAAAGATCCATTAGATTGTTCCAACTACAGGCCAATTTCGCTTATCTCATGTGATCTAAAAATTTATGCTAAAGTTTTTGCTTCTCGTATGGAGAAGGTAATTCATAGTCTGATCAAGGAGGACCAAACTGGTTTCATCAAGGGGCGTAATGCATCTGATAATATGCGTCGACTCCTTCATATTCTTGACTTTGCAGACTCCCACCCAACCCCTTGTGCAGTCTTTTCACTTGATGAAGAAAAAGCCTTTGACAGGCTAGAGTGGAATTATATGTGGGCAGTTTTGCAATGTTTCGGCTTCGGTGAACACTTTATTTCTATGATTAAGACATTATACCACTCACCTGCAGCATCAGTCATAACTGGTAATGTTATTTCCCCCCCGTTCCCTTTACAGCGGGGAACGAGGCAGGGTTGTCCGCTTTCCCCCTTATTGTTTTGTCTATCTCTTGAACCCTTAGCACAAGCCATCAGGAAGTCTGAAGTATCGATTAAGATTCATGATCATAATCATAGTATTTCGTTATACGCTGATGATATTATTCTATATTTAGACCACTTTGATGTTTCAGTCCCTAATATAATTAAGGAATTTGATAATTTTAGTAGCTTATCAGGATATAAAATAAATTGGAGCAAATCTGCTTTAATGCCAATTAACAATATTAAAATTAATTCTTCTATTCCCTCATTCATCCCTATTAAGAACTCTTTCACCTATCTGGGCGTTACCATATATAAAAACATTCATAAGATTGCCAGGGACAATTTTAATAATATTTTAGTTAAGGTCAAGAATGACATTCAAAGATGGAAGAATCTTAACGTTTCCCTCCAAGGAAGAATCTCCACTGTTAAGATGAATTTGCTACCTCGATTTAATTTTCTTTTCTCTATGCTACCGCTTTCTCCCCCTCCAGGTTACTTTAAGGAGATTAACTCCATAATTACGAAATTTATCTGGAATGATAAATGCCCCAGAATTAAACTTACCACATTACAACATCCTAATAGCGCAGGAGGACTGGCTGTACCAAATTTTGAACTGTATTATTGGTCGTTCCAGCTTAAGGCTCTTCATACTTGGGTTGGTCCTCAATCTACAGTTTCTTGGAGAGTGATTGAAGCTGACAAGGTTAAACCAAATAGACTCCAAGATATTTTATTTACTGGCACAGGGAAAAAAGGGGATAATTATAAATTTGGTCCGGTTGTGGCCAATTCTATTAAAATCTGGAAAACGGTTGAACGTCGGATTGGAGGACCCTTCAAATTTTGTAATAGTACACCTTTATGGCACAATTTTAATTTTGTATGCGGAAATCGCCCATTTGTCCAACCCTCTTGGTCTTCTTTAGGTGTAAACACGTGCGGTGATATATATGATAACCAGGGCCTATGTTCATTTCAGACGTTAAGAGCTAAATTTTGTCTACCAGCATCTGCATATTTTGTCTTTCTTCAATTACGTTCCGCTCTCAAAGCGTATGGCGTTCCTTGGTCTTCTCCCGTTTCCTCTCATCCTATGCGGGACTGGATTGCACCATCTGCTGGTCGGCCATCTGCTTCCTTAATATATAATAAGATCCTTGATTGCATTATAAAACCTCTTTCTATTAAAACTATTTGGAATAGGGAATTATCTGACCTTAATTTATCTGTGGAC
The DNA here is from genome assembly GCF_936440315.1 of Barbus barbus. Taxonomy (NCBI): domain Eukaryota; kingdom Metazoa; phylum Chordata; class Actinopteri; order Cypriniformes; family Cyprinidae; genus Barbus; species Barbus barbus. The sequence goes on from NC_136737.1 coordinate 32,963,562, forward strand.
TGGGAGAGGGTGTGGTCTAATCTCAGTTTAACATCTAAAAATCTGGCGCATCGTCTTATTCACTTCAAAGTCATTCATAGAGCATACATAACTCCTTACAAAAGATTCAAAATGAAACTACAATCAAATTTCAACTGCCATATATGTAACACTGCATCATCAGGTACGTTTCTGCATATGTTTTGGGAATGTCCTATCACTATCAGTCTATGGACACATGTAAACCTGGTTTTATCATCCTTACTGCAAATTGATTGGTCCGTTAACCCAAGTTTGTGTCTTCTTAATGATGATTCTGGTCTTTGTATAAGTTCGATGCAAAAGAGAATGTTGTTTGCTGGTTTTACAGCTGCGAAGAAGACAATAATACAGAACTGGTTTACACCGCATATGTGTGGGAAAACATATTGGATCCGTAGCCTCTTGCAAATAGTGTCTTGTGAATGTACAACAGCACGAATCAATGGGGCCAAGCCTTCTACCATTGATGCTTGGCAGTGCTTTCTCTTTGAAATACGTGACTGTATTTTTTTTGTTTTTGTTTTTTTTTGTTTTTTTATTCTCATATCTAT